>NC_133780.1:3327120-3508195 GCF_003597395.2 Chelonoidis abingdonii | reverse complement strand
TGAGTGGCTCCAACAGATCCCAGGAACAACATCAGAGCTCTCTGTCCAGAAGAGTGCAGTGCTAGGAACAGCTAAGATACTGCGTAGAACCCTCAAACTCCCAGGCCTCTGGTAGAGGACCCGAGGTTGAGGAAGACACATACCACCCATAGGGGTGAGAGGGCAATTTTTTATATATATATATATAAAACAGAGAGAGAGAGAGAAAGAGAACATGAAACAATGGGTATTACCATACACACTGGAGTGATCAGTTAAGGTGGCTTTTTCACAGCTAAGTTGTTTGCCCAAAGGATTTAAACTTTGAATCCTGAGAGAACTGGCCCAAGTGAGTTCAGTCAGGCCGGTTCCCCATTTCTCTGGGATGTATTAATAGTGTTAAAGCCCCCTGTCTGCACCCCCTTTTGAAGAAGGCAGGAGAGAAGGTTGTTTTAATAGCAGCCAACGACTGATTTATCAACTATTTAGATCTGTCATCCTAATAATAAATAAGTTAAATGAGATCAAACGAAGCAATTCCACATAGATAATCTACCATGGAGCCTAGAGGCACTCTCTTAAATGCTCCTTCCCGAGCACTGGGCAGCTCCAGCAGGGAAATTGCTCCACTGAAAAGGAGCCCTGGGGTTGGAAGGTTGTTTCAGGATGTCCTGAACATTTGCTGCTATCCAGCCGCACTGCTCAGCAAAAATCCACACCGCTCGGGGGTCCTGCCCCAAGAAGCAAAACTAAGGCTGAATTCATTTCTAAAAGCTGCAGGACTCGTCTTTGGCGCAGGAAGAGCCATCAGTTATTAAAGGGTGAGGTCACTGGGTAGAGGCAATTTACACAGTAACTGCAAGACGAATTCAGAGCTGTAGTGCACTCGTGGCTTGCACCAGCGGCTTCAGAACACTGGTCAAGAGACCCCCTAGTGGACAGTGACGGAATAACCGACCAAATGGAGAAGTTTCCTCCTGATCTTCATTACTTAGATGGTGGTTCATGCCCTGAAGTAAGAAGGTTTGGATCTCTTCCCAAACTCCTGTTCATTTCCTCTCTTGTATGAACAACAGTATCTAATGTCCCAGTCCTTTTAAAAACAAATCCTGCCAAACTCTTGGCTTCAACGACATCTTGTAGCAGTGAGTTCCGCAGGCTAATTGTGTGTTGCGCAAAAACATCGGTCCTTTGATCAATTTCAAATTTGCTGATTTTCAGTTTTGTTAAGTGTTCCCATTGCTCTTGCATGAAGAGATGGATTGACTAGCAGCACCTCAGTCTATCTTCCTCATCCCAGTCTTTGTTTTTCTCCCCTTGTTCGCTTCCCCTTATTCTCCGACAAGAACAGCTCCAATCTCAATACACGAAAGTCCCACCTGGCCTCCCATCATTCTTGTTACCAGTCCCTGAACCTCCTCTAGTTCTGCAGCATCCTTCTGGAGATGGGTGACCCGTACTGCACACAGTGTTCCCCATCAGGTGTCCCTTTGATTCATATAATGACATCAGAGAATTTTCTGTATCATCACCTAGTATGTTCCTAATATACCCCAACATCTTGTTTGCTTTGTTGTCAGCTGCTGCACACTCAGCTGAGGTCTGCACTGGGTGATCTACAATGACACCCCTGGGTGAGACGCTGGCCTCATTGAATTGAATGGGAAAGTATGCATAGATTTCAGTGGGATCAGCAGTTCACCCCATCTCCTTCTCCTGAGCTGTTGCAATTGCATTTGGACCTAGGAAGATGGATAAGTAATGCCCAATTCTTCCTCTGCTGGACCGTATTGTATTTGTCACACTATTTCATCTGCCAGTGGGTGGCCCGTTCCTCTCATGTGGCCAGACCCTACTGAAGTTCCTTCCTCCTGTCGTTTTTCAGTTTAATTAACCTAATAATCCAACATCCACTGGAAATGTTGCTATTTTATTCTTCAGCCCTTGTTTATAAAATCAGCCATAGACAAATTGTGCGAGAGGCAGTTTCTCTAGTAGCCCATTGTGAAGCTTTTCAGCTTCTGACTCTGAGTTGCGTTTTTCTGGCTTGTATACGCATCAGGTTTGCTGCAGACCCAGTTTCTCTCAGTGATGCACCTTGAAGAGCTGATGCCGTTGTCGTTCAGGAACGCGCAGTCCCCTCCTCCTCCTATCGGGAACCTGCAACGAACGATAAAGCCATCGTCAGCCAGCAGCTGGGCCTGTCCTGTTACTGCCAGTGGGAGAATGCGCCTGACGCACGTGCTCCCAAACTCTCTGCCAGCATAACCCCACGTTAATGAATTGTTTCCTCCCAGGACCCCAGGCAGCATAGAGGATGCCATTTTGTAGAGCATAAACAAAATGGCATCCTCCATATAGGACATAGGCGCTGACTTGGCGGGTAAAAAAATAAAATAATGGGTGCTCAGCACTCCCCAGCGGATCAGCGCCTCGCCCTCCCCTGCAGCACCTCCTGCCCACTGGTGGTCCTGCAGATCGGCTCCTGCACCTCCCACCCAGCACAGATCAGCTATTCAGTGGTGCACAGGATGCACTGGGGGGAAGGGGAGAAGCAGCAGCAGGAAGAAGCAGAGGAGGGGCTGGGCTGGGGGTTTGGGGGAAGAGGTGAGTGGCGGCAGGGCCTGGGGCAGAGCAGGGGCAGGGATCTGTGTAAGTCGGCACCGATGGCACAGCGTTGTCTCCTGTGCACCATTTTGTGCAGAGTCACGCCGCACGGAGGACGTCATTTTGCTCTACAAAATGGTATCTGCTCCACAGCGTGACCTCATACCTAGGTCATGCACAGTCATGCAGTGTGGAGGATGCTACTTCGTAGAGCAAAATTGCGGCCTCCGTGCACTGTGTCCTTGCAGGAAACGTACAGCCGAGGTGAAGCCGTGTGGAGAAAGTGGCACCCTCCGCACAGTGGAGGTCACTGCTACCCCATCTGCTGATGGCGCGACCCCCGGTTTGGGAACTGCTGATCTAACACCTCCAGCCTGGATCACAGGATCTCTCCTCAATGTGTGAGGGGGGACAAATGAGCCCACATCTACTACTGCAGGTGTGTTGGGGAAGGATTTTCTAGCTAGAGCCAGGTGCCAAATCAGACAGGGAAAGGGCTTGATTTGGGATACAGGAGACCCAGGTTGAGTGCCCTAACCAGGAGCTACGGGGGACGGAGGACAGACACCACCATTGGGTTTATTCATTGTGCTTCCAAATTTCCTTTGCTTTTAAAATATAAATAAATAAATAAATAAATAAATAAAAGGGGTTTAAAAATGCCTGAAACTGAAATGAAACATTTTGTTTCTGGCTGAACAACAACAACAACTGATGTGAAAGTAAAAACTTTGGCTCTTTGTTTCACTGAGAAATCTGAAATTTTTTCAGTTCTGGCTGATCCAAGTTCTTCTGCTCCCAATTTTCAGTTCACCCAGTGAATGGCAATATCGCTCATTCCGACAGCTCTAGTTCTTACACCTTCCTCTGGGGCAGTCTAAGACAGGGGTGTCAAACGTACAGCCCCAGACCAGGTATCACCTCTTTCCTCCAGCCTCCGACTCCCTCTAGACTCTCCAAAGCAACTGGCCTGCAGCTCTCCAGGGACTGGAGTCTGAGTGGGAGGAGATGAGGTGGGTGAATTTGGCCCAGTCAAGTTTGACTAAAAAAAAAATATATATATATAAAAATCACAACTTAAAATATTTCAATTTGGTAAGGCTGACATGGTGTCTCTTGGGAGCTGTAGTTCAGGTGCCTTATGCTCCCCTTCTCTTCTATAGACCAGGTTGCTTACTCAGACTACATATCCCAGGGTGCACCATGGTCTCACTACTGGTCAAGAGGAAGCAATACATCATGGGAGATGCAGTGCAACTGCATTCTTCTCTATAGGCCAAGCTCCATGTCCAAACTACATCTCCCATGATGCTCCCTGATCTCACTCTTGGTGAGGGGAGGTGGTGAATCATGGAGTCCCTTGGCCATGTGACTCCAGCTGGGAAACCCAGCCCATAAAGGGGGAGATTGGGGATATGAGGAAACCAAACAACTCCCATGAGGTATATAGCCACCATTTGGGGCTGAAATATTTCAGGTTTTGGTTGTTTTTTTTTGTTTGTTTTTTGTTTTTTTGGGGTGGAGGGGAAGATGGAGGAGTTTGATCAAAAAGTCAAAATTTTCCATGAAAAGACATTTTATGAAAAGATTTTACCAACCCCCTATTTTCCATCATAAAACAGTTTCAGTGAAAAGTTCTCAACAACCCTAGTGTTACCATCCCCCCAACAGTGCACCATCTCTTGCTTAGCTTGATCTATGTCTCAGCAGTGGGAGTGAGCCCCAAATCCCGGAGAGAACATAGATTTCCCTCACTCCCCATCAGTATTCCAGGGTTTACATGGTGAATGTTGACTCTGCCTGAATTCAGCCCCACAACCTAGTGTTCAGAAGCTAAACAGACAGGAAAAAAAAAAGACTCACAAGCTGTTGAAATCAGAGCCATTCACCCATTTCCAGGTCTGTCTCTCCTGCTCTTTCCAGAGGCCAATCCAGTGCTCGGCGATGCCTTTGTATCGCATCATGAAAACCTGTAACATAGAAAAAGGAAAGAGTTTATTCCACATGTGCTGCTCACAAGGCTCTGGGCAGCACAGAGACACATGTTATACAGAAATGTTCCTGAGTTAGTTAAAGCAAAACGTGTGGAACTGAAACGAGAGCTCCTGGGTTCCACTTTAGTGGCTTAACTTCAAGCCCATCCCTTCAGCCCCGCCTCAGTCACGGTGCCCCGTACAACCAGTGCGGCAAACGTGGCAGGAAGCTGCGCACCCCAGAGGAATTCATCACACAACCCTGCCCCATCCTTTGGGCGCTGAATGAGGCAGGGGTCCCATGGGAAAACACAGCAGGGGGCCACATAACTAAAGATTGGATCATAACTGAGCCACACCAAAAGGAAGAAGGAAAACCAGAGTTAAGGCGGCACTTGGGAGCTTTGACTTATTTCCAGTTAGAGCTGGGCAAGTTTTTGGTGACTTGTAAATTCACTGAAAAATTCTGGGCTGGAGTTCCTAGGTGCTACCACAAGAGAAATAATCAAGTGGATTTTCTGAAACTTTCAGGGAAAAAAAGTCGCCTTGAGAGAGTAAAGTTCAGAGAAACATCCCCCCCCCCAAAGAACACAAAAGGAAAACCCAGGGGCAGTTATAAGCAACTGAAAAATGGAAATCCTCAGACCAGTGGTGCCCAGACGTTGCCTGTCGTGTCCCCACTTACCAGTAACGGAATCGGTCAGAAGAGGAGCTTGAGCTGAAGGCGGAGCTGGGGCTAGGGGAGGAGCTGGGGCTAGAGGGAGAGCTGGAGGAGGGGTGGAGCTGCAGGTGGGGCTGAAGCTGGCCTGGGGGCAGAGCTGGCCTGGGGGCGGAGAGGGAATGAGGGCAGAGCTAGGGTGAGGGCGGAGCTGCATCTGGGGCTGGAGCTGGGAGCAGGATGGATCTGGGGCTGGGGCTGGAGCTGGGCGGGGAGGGTGGGCAGAGCTGGGGATGGGGCAGCCCTGCGGCTGAGGGGCAGGGTGGAGCTGCAGCTGACAGGCAGGATGAAGTTGGGGATGGGGGGCCAGAGCTAGGCTGGGAGGCGGAACAGAGCTGCAGCTGGGGCCAGAGCTGAGCTGTGGGTGAGGCTCCCTCCCTGCCCCCTGTGGAGGCTGGGTCGGGCCCAGCCATAGGCCCCCCCAAAAAACATTCCTCCGTGCCTCCCTAGGGCAGGTCACACCCTACAGTTTGGGGACCAGTGGCTTAGGCAATTTTAACAATATGCATCATCGCATGTGCCTCCTCTGTCCTATGTGGGATCTTACCCCATTCCCCTTGTAGTTGAGCATCTTCCACTCATGAATTAAGCGACACGATTAAAAATATTACATGTGATTTGTTGTCTCTCCCCAAAGGGAAGAATTGTGTGTGTGTAGTGGAGCAGTTTGTTTACGTAGGGTTTTGTTATTTGAAGTGCACATGCTACATGTTTATGTGAAGGTGGCCATCTTGGCTGACACATGGGGAACCTCCATAACGAAAAAGCCCAAGTCCACAACAGCTGGAGCTAACGAAGCAACCCTCTCCAGTCAGCACAGCTCCTCTGTAGACGAGCACAGAGTGTAACCAGTGACACGCTCACTGGTGGGTTACGCTGATATCCCAGAAGACAGCTCAAAGAAGTGCACCTCGCTCTCGGAGCAGAAGGTGGTGAGATTCTGGACAGTCCTTAGTTCCTGGGGGAGTCCATTCCCCAAGCTAGGACCAGCCACCAAGGAAGCTCCATCTTCCTCACTGAGAAGTTTTGCCCTTAAATGGTGCCAGAGGAGCAGAGATGTCAACCAAGGTCTTCATCCTGGAGCTTTTGGCTCTTTTAGACACCCTGGGCCCAGGCCACGGAGCGCCTTGAAGACCTTGACCATAACTTCAGCATAGCCTATCATCTCCAGGGTCTGTTTTTTTCTCACCAGGTCCTGGTCACTGTCAATCACAGCCAGGGAAGCACCAAGCGCAAAACAGTGTCTCCGGCTGTTGTTCCAGTCCTTTTCAGCCTCAGAGAAATAGTAGCATTTCCCTTGGTATCCGATCCAGCCGTCTGGGCACCAGACCATGAACTGGTGCTGTACTTTAAGTACCAGCACTGAAATTGAGAGAGCAACATAAGGGTAAGTGCTCAGCCTTTCCCTCCCCCGCTCCCCCAGATGCAAACACCCACCAGACGGAAATGAGGAAAGGCTCCAAAGTGCAACCTTAACCCTGGTTTCCCTGCGCCTTCCTTTTTATGTGCATCAGTTATGATTAGGGCCCTACCTAATTCACAGTTCATTTCCCTACATTTCATGGTCACAGCATTTTAAAAATCTTGAATTTCACAGTTTCAGGTATTTAAATCTTACATTTCACGGGGTTGCAACAAAATATGAATATATATTTAAAAATGGCAAAATGTAAACACGTAAAACCCTTAAGACTCAGTGTTTCACAAAGTGGGGTCCCGACCCAAAAGGGGGTCACAAGTCTTTTGTCGGGAGGTTATGGTATTGGCCACCCTTACTTCTGCACTGCTTTCAGAGCTGGGTGGCCAGAGAGCAGCGGCTGGCGCCCAGTGCCCAGCTCTGAAGGCAGCGCTGCCGCCAGCAGCAGCGCAGAAGTAAGGGTGGCAATTCTGTGACATTTCCCCCCCATACGCACAACAGCCTTGCAATCCCCTTCCGGGTCAGGACCCCCAGTTTGAGAAAGGCTGTGTACTTCTGTATACTTTTACCATATCGTATAAAGTACTTTTATAACATAGAGTAAAAGTGCACAAAGTACCAGATTTCACAGTCCGTGACGTGTTTTTCACAATGGTGAATTTGCCAGGGCCCTCGTTATACTATCTTTATGTGGTCACCTGTTATATTGTTCTACAGGACCCCTGCTTCACTCAGTGTGCAAAGAATGGGGCAGGGCTGTGTGATGAATTCATCTGGGCTCCACAGTCCTGAAAAATCCGGCCACTTCCCTGAGAGTGGGGAGGTGGAAAAGGAGATCTGGGGGATACAGCAGCTAGAAACCAAAATCCCACATCACAATCAAACACCCACTGTTAAACAGGAAAGCTGAGCCTGGCCCACTGCCCACTGCAGGGTAGAAATGGGACACACACATAGCAGCTTTTTATACCGAAATCAGCTTTGGGAGTTACCTCCAGGGTATTCACCCCTGGGATTACTCTAACCAGCCACTAGGTGTCACCGTAAGTACAGGGGAGATTCTAGAGTCCAGGTTACACCTGGAATCAATGTAACAGGCCTTTAGTCGTGGCTGTTCCCTCTCAGTGCAGTGTAGACGCACTCTGGGAGCCGCAGTTTAGGGCACATCTACCCTGCAATAAAACCCCTGCGGCTGGCCCATGTCAGCTGACTTGGGCTCACAGGGCTTGGCCTGCAGGGCTATAAACTGCAGTGCAGATGTCAGAACCCGAATTTAAAGTCACATAATTTCTAAGCCAATCTCATGATTTTGGGGGCATGACCCATGGTTTGTTCCATGCTCAGGCTGGTCTTGACATGGGTAGCATTGCTCAGGGAGGTGGTGTTCCAACACTGATGGAAAAAATCTTTGTCCGTGTACACGGGTTCTATACTGAGGTGTTATGCTGGCATAGCCAGAACAACGCAGCTATGCCAGTGTAGTCTCCCTAGGGCAGACATCCCCGAGACTGTACGCTCTTTGGAGGAGAAATTCCTTTCCTGTTTGTATTATCTCAGAACTGAGGTTTCTCCCTTTCGTTACAATGATACATACTTATCCAGGAAGGCAGTTTAAAGGGCCAGTTTTGTCATCACAAACAAGGCTCCAGAAGGGAGCAGGAGGAAGAGTCTGAAGATGCATTCCTGGCCCCCACGGCTGATGCCTGAGAGGAGACAGCCTGTGACTCTGGGTGTGTCTGCACGACAATGGCACTGCTACGCTGCTGCAGCCCTGCCACCGTAGTGCCAGAGCCTAGAAACTTCCTACATCAACGGAAGGGTTTTCCCCGTCATGGTAGTTAATCTACTTCTCCGAGAGGCAGTAGCTAGGTTGATGGATGGACCCTTCTGTCGATCCAGCCGTGTCTACACTCGGGGTTGGGTTGACCTAACTGTGGTGCTCCGGGCATGGAATTTTTCACAGCCCTGAGCGGCGTGGCCAGCTCGATGTGAATGGAACACACAGACACTGGGATTAGTCACTCACCTGCCAGAACAATAACAGCAACAACCAGAACGACGAGTACAACACTCATTGAGACTGTACATGCAGCATGCTTCCTGAGCCTGCAGCTATGGCCATTACCTGAAAGAGAAAAAGCTCTTAATTCTCCTGAGAGTGGGGTACCCAGAGTCAGTAGCTGCATCAGAGTCTGAGCTGCGTTGGTGCAAGGAGCATTGTGCTGAATGGCTGCCATTATCTATCTATGGAATAGAAAAGCTCTTTTTGTTTGGAATAACACCAGGTTCATTCACCACTGATATCCCTGGCCTGTTACTGCCCAATTTTTAAGTTCTCACCCATTCAGACTTTACAGATTACACCATGCAGCATACAGCTACAGTAAGGGATATATCTATGCCATGCCAAGAGCCTAGACCAGTGGTTCTCAACCAGGGATATGGGCCCCCTGGGGGCCGCAAGCAGGTTTCAGGGGTCCACCAAGCACAGCCAGTGTTAGGCTTGCTGGGACCCAGGGCCAAAAGCTGAAGCACCGCTGTGCAGCGCTGAAGCCTGCGGCCCTGAGCTCTGCCACCTGGGGCTGAAGCTGAAACATGAGGAACTTAGCCTTGGGGACCCCTGTGGTTTGGGGCCCTGGGCAGCTACCCTGCTTGCTACCCTCCAACGCCAGCCCTGGCTTTTATAAGCAGAAAAACAGCTGTTATGGCAATGGTGGGCTGTGGAGTTTTTAATAGCATGTTGGGGGGCCTCAGGGGATGTCTACACTGCCCACATTAGGGCACGGCTGCAGCAGTGCTGTGACTTGGGCAGCGTAGTCACGCTTTATCACCGGGGGAGAGCTCTCAAGGCAATAAAAAGAATAACCACCCTGAATGAGGTGTAGCTCCCGACAATAACGCACGGTCTATACTGGCGCTTTCCAGTACTAAAACTTTTGTTGCCCAGGATTTATTTGTTTTTTCCACATCCCTAAACCACTAAAGTTTTGGCGCTGAAAGGGGCAGTGTAGACACAGCCTCAGAAAGAAAAAGGTTGAGAGCCCCTGGCCTAGACCATTGTGATGTCAGAGGTAATTCAACCAATCACCAGCCTTACTCTAGTCCCAATTTGCATGCAACAGTTTCATTGGGATGACTGCAGAGATGGTGGCTTACTTAGCCCAGCTTCCAGACCTGTGCCACATGAAGAATGGGGCTGTTTAATTCCACTTTTCGCTCCTTCCCAGAGCTGTCACTCAGAATGTCACAAGGGCAGCTGGCTCCAAACTAACATGGGAGAAGGGATAGGAGTGTGAGGCTCACCCTCACTTGGCAGCCTGTGCTGCCTGCCCAGCCTGTGCCCTCTCCCAGACACTAAGCCTACATGCCTAGCTATAGGCTACTCTAGAGATGGCAATGAGTATCTTTCGTCTCGCAAGAAACCTATCTTAGGCTGGTGAGCTGATGCTAATTCCTTTTTGTGACAGTTTTCTCAGTTTGGAAATTAGTTCCCATATGTTTTAGTTCAAACCACAAATTTTATGTAAGTGCCTTTTTCTGTGTACATCCACACTGAAAAAAAAAGGTGTTCTGAAGCTGGGTTGGCTAACCTGTATTAGCTAGCTTGGGTTAAAAAGGCAGCAAAGACCTTTAAAACAACTGAGGTTAGCCTCTCAAGTTCAACCCCAGGCTCCATTTCAGGCTTTAATATGAGCTGCTAGCCCGAGTTGCCGTGTCTTCAGTGCTATTTTCACCCAAGTTAGCTAATGCGGGTTACTCACCCCAGTTGAGAACACACCTTTTCCTGCAGTGTAGACACGTGCGCCTCTCTCTCGTCAGAAGTGACCAGAGAGCTGTGGACCTCAGAAACCTTCCCATCAAAATTGATACAACTGTGCAAAACATTTTAGCTTCAATGAAGCCACATACTTAGATGGAAAATGTTCCCACCAGCTTTTCTCATTTCCTCTAAAGAATTTTTGAATCTTTGCTCACTGATGATTCATGATGATCTCAGATATGGACAGAATGAACCCTGGCAGCCCCTGTGGGAGAGGAGTCCTGCGGGTCTGGGGGAACTAGATCAGCCCCCAACATAAAAAAAAATCTCTTGCCTTAGCTAGGTAAGTCTTCTCTGGCCCCCATCTCCACAATATGTGAGCACCTCACAGCCTTTTAATGAATTTACCTGCACAGCAGCCTTGTGAGAGAGGGAATTACTGTTCTGACCATTGTATAGATGGGAAACACGTGAGAGAGACTAACGCTTGCCCAGAGTCACACAGGGAATCAAACCCATGTCTTCCAATGCCTGACCTAGCCCCCAAACCACTAGGCCACCCTTCTCTCAGCAGTCAGTGCCAGGGGTGAATGGGAAAAATCCTGCTCCCAAACAATGTGAATCACAGCAACAAAGAGTCAGGTGTGTGCACTGAGCTGAGGGAGTTGCAGTCCCACCCCAGCAGCTGTGCAGGACGGTGGGGTTCACACAGGGGGGTTAGTAACACGTGGGAGCGGGAAACATGCAGCAGGATTGTCTGTGTCCACACAGACGCACGGGGAGAAACTGGCCCCAAAGAACAGCAGGAAAAAGAACATGAGGTGATGAAGGGAGAGAGACAGGGAAGATCTTCAAATGGGGGTGCAATATGAGGCGCCCAAGGATATATCTGCCCCCCCACCACCATACACACCCCAGTCAGAATCCCAGCTGGTTGTGCAGGCTGGTTGGGGTGGATGCACCTGTGAAATCTCACCCTCACCAACAGAAGGAAGAGGACAGGGAAGACAGGAGAATAATGGGAGACAAGGGGCTATTGCCAAGTCCTCCCACCCCCAGGACACGGCCTTGATCCTGGATGCGCACACCAGATACCATCGCTGCGAGCGCAAACCGCCTGCCCCGCTCCTAACCATGCTCAGCTCCGTGCTGCTCCCCCAAAGGGCCTGGCCATTTACAGCCAACACTGAAAATTCAGCCCCACCTGTGCACGCCGCAGCCTGTCTCCAGCTAGGGACACTCCAGCAAGCCAGTTCCCTTTTGCTGCCTGGGTCTCCATTGCGATCAAGGGGCTGCTGTATCTCAGCTCTTCCCTGCTTTCCTAGGCTGTCCAAGTGTCACAGCCCCAGAGCCCAGCTAACAGCCGCCTGCACCAACATCGACACAGGGACCGAGATGCCACAGATATTGAGTCACAAGCGAGGAACTGCTCCCTCCAACGCTCCTGTAGGGTGTGGGTGTCAGCCCCAGGGACTGTGTGGCATCCTGTGATCATTTTACGCACCAGTCATGCTGTTCGGGGGTTTCCAGTCTGTGTCACTGACAGGTTTAGAGAGCACCGGAAGGGAAAGACTTAATGCCAAAAGGAAGCAGCCAGCATCGACGCTGTTCAGTTTCCATAAGGCAAACTCCGGCTTCCTCCATTTTCCATACACGACAGTGAATTTACTACATACTACAATGTTACTATTCTTCCCACATCCCCTTCCTGGCTGCTCGTGGTCTGAACCCCCCTCCACTGAGCACCACAGGCCTCCTGCTCCCCCTACAGCCACAGGCCACTCCCCACCACTGTGGCTCCATCATCCCCACTCCACCCCTTGCTGGCCTGTTCCCCTCCCATTCACCCTCCCCGCTTGCCGCTGGCTTCCTGCCCTACCCCGCTGCTTCCTCCCCTCCCTTCCCACCACTGCTAGTTCCTGCCCTCCCCCTACCTCTCTCCTACCCACAGCTGACCCCTTCCCTTCCTAATCACAGCTCATCCTCTGGCTGATGACCCCTTCCCCCACCCACCTCTGCATCCTTCCAGCCCTCTATTCTTCCCGCTGCTGATTCACCCTCCTCCAGCGTCAGCCGGAACTTGGTGTGGAACAGACCAGGTGACGTCTACACTGCAGTCGGCAGGTGTGACTGCAGCTTGGGTGGATGTGCCGGAGCTAGCTTGGATCTAGTGAGCGTCGCTAAAAACTGGCAGTGAAGCAGTGTCAGTGCAGGCTTTGGTGTGAGCTAGGAAGGCAGGTACATACGTGGGGGGTCAGAGGGGCTCACGTCACCCATGCTGAAAGCCAGGCCATTGCTCCGCTGCTATTGATACTGCCACTCACTAAATCAAAGCTGGCTCAGGACTGCAAACACTCGCCCGTGGCTGCAGTATGGACAGTTCCTTAAACAAACGCTTGGGCATTTGCAGAGTCAGGGACTGGTCGACACACACACGTGTACCCACATGCCTTTCAGTTTACCCCTCGTGTTGTTTTGACTCTCTGGCAAATCTGTGCAGTGACAATCTTACTTTAGATGTTAAGAATAGCATCCTGTTTTGATTTAGCAAATGAATCACTGAAAAAAACCCAATTAAAAAACCCAAACACTGATTAAGGTAAATCAGAAAAGGGCACTTAAAATCAGTGGGCGGCTAATAAATTCCACTCCTCTCCCCTCTTAAACTACTATTCAAATAATTCAAGTTAGTTTTATTTGGCGACTGTCACGAGTTAGAAACTTCAAAAAAAATTGAAAAAAAACCCCAGATCCTGACTTGACAGCAAGATGGTGAAAGGTCAGTTTTGGCTTCATCTGCCAGACAGTAAAATTCAGGGCACTCCCCTGCTTGGCTGCCCCCCACTAGAGCCCCTTTCCAGCCCCGGCACCCCACTTTTGCAGCCTTGCTAAGGTGCATACAAATGTTTGCTCTGCTGGAGGGGTCTGCAGAGGACAGCATGGAATTTTTTGGGGGGGGTGGGGAGTGGAGCAGGAAAAAAGTGGTCAGAGAGGGAGGGGAATGGAGAAGGGAATCTCAGCATGTCGCCCCACCTGCAACCTGCTCCCTCCTGAAGTCATGTCTCTGGGCAGAGTTCCTCTGCGCCGTGTCTGCTGGCTCCCAGGACACCTTTGAAGAGCAACAGGTGCTGTCCTGGGTTCTTTTCTCACGGTCCCCCTCTGAATCCCTGATTTTCAATCTGTGACCTTCACTCCCACCCGTTTTTTTGTTTGTTGTCCCCCAGTGACTAGCTGAAAGCCTGGGTTCAGTGGCTCCTCCCCTTAGGCTGAGGGCAGGGGCCTGCACCCACCCATCCCCAGTGCTTCACTAGGGGCAACCTGCTTAAGTCAGCTCACTGCCCTGGGACACTGGGGGCCTGGGTTCTGTTCTCAGCTCTGCTACTGCCTGACTTTGGGCAAGTCACATCCCCTCTCCGGGACTGAGTTTCCCTCTCTGACACGGGGAGAGTGATACTGGCTTCCCTTGGTAAAGTCCTCTGAGATCTCCTAATGACAAGTGCTGTCAGAGCTGGGGATTATCACCATGAACAGCCTCTGTTTCAGTGGCTCCTGCCTCTAGGAGAGAGTGAAAAGACCCCAATGGATTGGAGGCCTCTGTAGCATGGGCTTGTAGCTTGGAATTTGGTGGAGAGGCTTGAAGTCACTTAGCCCAAGTCTCGCTAAGCTTGCTGGGAAAACTAAAAGGCTGTTGACATATTTCAGACTCCCTGAGATGGTTCAGTTTTCCAGTTAAGACAGCTGGACTAAAAAGCCTGGAAAACTCTGCCAAGTCCAGTGACTGGGCGTGGGCTGAGAGTACAACTCGCAGAGGGGCAGTACTGGGCTTTGCTTTTTGGTGATTTGCTGTGTCAGTCTCTCCACAGGTCATCTGGTCCAGCCCCCTGCACTCATGGCAGGACTAAGCATTATCTAGATCATCCCTGACAGGTGTGTCTAACCGGCTCTTAAAAACCTGCAATGATGGAGATTCCACAACCTCCCTAGGCAATTTTCGTAGGTTCCTTTTATTGCCTTCCTAAATTCCAGTTCTAATGAGCATCAGACCCCTTCATGGTGCTTCAGATCACTCCTTAGGTGGCTGTGGTTTTTGCCTGCTCATCTAAAGCCTCTCAGCTAAAGCCAACTCAGAGAGCAGAGGGCAGATTTTGTCTGATGCCCGGAAGTCTCCACTGATCCAGATTTTTACCCACTCTTCCAACCCAAGGAGACAGCCACAAACTTCAGACCACCGGTCGCCATCCCCTGGAGTATAAAGGTTTGTCTATATGGGAAAGTGATCCCAGTATAAGCCAAGGTGGGGAGTTTAAACCAATAGTTATACCAGTTCAGCCTCCCATGGGGAGACTCTTATTCCAGTAGACGAGTGGCCTTTAGGTCAGCTAATATTGTGTTGGAAGGGGTTCAAGCTAAACCAAAAAAGCCATTTACTGCAGAATAAGAGTGTCCACATGGGAAGTTATACCCTGTATGTTTCGCATGCAGCCCAGCCTAAAACACACCTTCGTCTCCTCGTCGCTTACCCCGCTCTGTGTTCCACTGGAAAACATGACTCGTGCGAGCTTTGAACTAGTGAAATGGGGAATGTGATGACCGTTTCAGTCATTTTAGATTATAAAAATAGCTTAACTGACAATTTCCTCACCTACTCTCTGTAAAAACATCCTGTTTTGTTAATTTACACCATAGATCCTAAAAACCAGGGGCCACGGCTCTGGGTGCAGTACAAAATGCCAAACAGAAAAACCCGATAACACATAACGCAGTCCTATCCCTGCAGCACACACCCCTCCACAAACCTGAGCGGGTTCCCTGGAGTGTTGAGTAGAGAGGGGAGCCTGTGGACTAGATGTGACAGAGGCATTCTCCACTGCAACGTCCCACATATCAGGGAGTGACAGATGTCGTCTCCAAGTGCAATAAGTCTCATTGAAAAGCATCAAGGAAAAACCAAGGCTGACCCTGGAGATATCGTACTACAGAGTGACCTGGCACCGGAGCAGGAATGACAGCAACAGTAACAGGGTACAGGAGGTCAACCCCCAAACACTGCATGTGACCCCATCCTGGATGGGGCATACCTGCCTCTGACAGACACCTGGGGACTGGCTTCTTCTAACACCTTGGCAACACTGGTCTGGCTTGTCCTGTGACAACCATCACCAACAAGCAGCCTTAGTAGGCTTAGCAGACCCTCAGAGACTTTATCACATTGTAAGTGGTTGTGTTGTTGTTGAAGCTGCTGGGTGTAACCACCATCCTTCCTTTACAATAATTCTTTCTTATAGCTAAGCTCCTTTATGAAACTACAATGCCCCTATCCCAATACAGAGGCACACGTGGGCTACACAGGAGTTTGTGCTACATAGGAGAGGGGCTTGCCTAGGTATTGTTTGTGAATAGAGTGTGCATGTGCGTACATGTGCACAAGACAGAGAAGAAAAAACACCAGAGAAGCGGAGGGAGCAGGAAGCCAGAAAGCCAGACACAGAAGCACTGGCAGTGGGACCCTGAGAAGAAACCTTGAGAGCGCGCTTTTGGGCACAGTGCTGGCTGAAAGAGGCTGGGAACTATGAGCAAGGAAATTGTCTCCCATCATTTGACTCCTCCTGTGTTTGGGGTAACAGCCTTTGTAAATAAGCCAGACTCTATGAAAGGGGACCAGACCCCACTGTCTGTTTCTCCTCGTAACTGCAAGACACCACATTTTTGGCGAGTCGCTCAGGTCAAGAGGGATAAAAGAGGGTTTGATGAGCATCTGAGCATGTAGCTGTAGCTTGCTGGAGGCAGATCAGCTTCTCAAGGCTTGCAATGGGGTGGGCGGATGCATGTGTGCAAGGTCTCACATCTGACACCAGGGCCCCTGCTCTCCCCGTGCCTCTAACCCCACATGCACACGCACACTCCTGAACAACCTCCTGATTGGGGTAAGCTGGATGGCCTGGCACCCAGTCAATTTGCTTACCCAGGGGGAATAAACCCAGGGTACCTGGCCATCTGGGGCTGAGAAAACAGTTTCAGTCTCTCTATGGGTCCTTAGCCAGCACTTTCCAGAGTCGTGTTTAAGGCAAAGCAGATGCTCCAGCAATTTCCCCCACCCACACAGGTGTAACAGTGACAGGCACTGAAAGGTGAGACTCCTCCTACACTCGCTCTTTGGTATTGGCAGAGCCCCATCTGTACAGAGCCAGAGGTTTGCACATGTTTTTTACAAGAGCTGCTAGCTTCTCCCCAGCAAGTGTGGGCTGGATGCAGGGGGCAGTGGATGAGATTCAATGGCCCATGCTGTGCAGCAGTGGGGTATGTGGGCGGGTGTGTGTGTATATATATATATATATCACAACAGGTGATCACAATGGTCCCTTTTGGCTTTACAAACGAGGAAACTAGAGAACCCATTTAAGTGCTCAAAAGGGGGCTTAAGTTACCTGGCTCCGCTCTGCTCCTGGGGTTTCCAGGGATCTCAGGACAAAACTCCGGCCACGGTTTCGTCCCAGCGGGATCCATTATTTTCTCTTGTCTCAGTGGGACACGCGGGCAAGCGCTGGGCTCCTCGTTTTCTCGCTATACCCCAGAGCAGGGATTCAGTCCCGGTCGGCTGGAGAGATTCCTGGCTCCTGATGTGGCTGTTCTGCAAACAAGAGGGAACAGACGGAACATGTAAAGGGCAGTTTCTGTGGATCGTCACTAGGTGGGTTACAGAGTCATCCCTGTTATCGATCTGAGACATGGGGCATGGAAAGTTCCCATTGGCAGATTACTAGACCTGACTTTCCCCACTCTTTAAAAGGTTCTGAGGCCACATGCCAGGTAGAAACTTCTCCCCAAGACACTGCGGCCTCAGATGCACTGGCAGAGGAAACTGAGGCAGGAGCACATCAGGCCTCTGACTGAGCTCCCCAAATGCAGGTTCTCCCTTTGCATAGTACCCCTGCACTTTTCAGAAGCACAGCCCTTCCTTCTCCGCACCAGGCCTGTCCTACCCCGCCCCCCCCACTCCATATTCCATCCCCTTATGCTCTCACACAGCCATTTATCCCCCACCACCACACACACTTCTGGTGGGAGAGGGAAGCAATGCTGTGGGGGGAGCTTTGGGGCTAGGAGGATTGTTTTGGGGAGACCTCATGCCCAAAAAGATGCACAGCAGGGAAGGACACCAGACCCAAAGCACCAGGATCTCCTTGCACTCCTGCCTGAGTTTCCCATCAGTGCTGCCTCAGTGCGCAAAGGAGCCTTTAAGCACTGATGTCTCAGCATAGAGGGACTAAGCTCCCCACTTCGGACCCTTGCCCTGTGCACAGCCCTAATCTCTTCAACCCAGGAGCCCCCTGCACACAACCCTCCCCCTGCATTCCCAGCTTCGTCCACCACCACACACACTGCCTTCAACAATGCTACTGAGTCATCTCATCTCATGCCCCCCTCACCCAACTAGCTAGCAAGTTCTTCTACACAGCTGCAATTCCCAGGACTGAAAAGGAAATATGTGGCCAGATTCTAAAAGTAGAACTTACTGTTAGCAAATATCAGAGAGGTAGTCGTGTTAGTCTGGATCTGTAAAAGCAGCAAAGAATCCTGTGGCACCTTATAGACTAACAGACGTTTTGGAGCATGAGCTTTCATGGGTGAATATCCACTTTGTCAGATGCATGTCATCTGACGAAGTGCGTCATGCATCTGATGAAGTGAGTCATGCATCTGACGAAGTGGATATTCATCCAGGAAAGCTCATACTCCAAAATATCTGTTAGTCTATAAGGTGCCACAGGACTCTTTGCTGCTTTCTGTTAGCCATAACAATGTTTTGCTTTAAGGTGACTGTGCAGTTGTGGCAGAGATGTGTCCCAGCACTATAAAAAAAACCCCCACCTCTACAAAGGGAATAGCACCGATCAGAGAGGTATGTTTTCACCCCAGAGCATCCACACTAGGATTCAGTGGGTCCCCACCACCTTCTGGCCCTCCTAAGGGAAGCCACTTGCCAAGTCCATGCTCTCCCATCCCCTACACCATCCCTCCCAGCATCCCTGCAGCCCGCCTCACTGCATAGGGACCCCAGCCTCAGTGCTGAGAGCGCCTCCTGATCGCCCCACCCCACCGCCCAGGGTGCTGAGAGCCACTGAACCAGACAGCAAACTGGGTCTGGGATGGGACCCACTTCGGGTGGGGGTGGGGGGCGCCAGCTCCAGTTCCAGCCCCAATGCACCGCCACCCGCTCTCCAGTCTGGATCTACACTAGGCTCCCTCACAGCATCTCGGCCAAATCGCCCCCCCCCCACCCACCATACCCACCCCCCTGCGGGCCCCCGGTGCAGCAGCAGGAAGGAGGATCTCCCCCCACCCCGTGTCCCGGGAGCTCTGCTGATCTGCGGGCTCCATGGGATCCGGCCACTGCCCAGCGGGGTCCGGGCCCCAGCTGCCTCCCTCCCCCCGACCCGGCATCCCTCCCCCAGCCCCAGCGCTCTCACCTGGCAACGCGGCTGGGGGAGAAGCTGCTGCGCTGCCGGACCCGGGACCAGCTCAGCCGCATGGCCTGGGCAGCGGGGTGGGAGCGGAGCCTGCTCTCCACCAACCAGCGTCAGAGGGCGGGGTAGCGGGGAAACACAAATTCGCTTCCAGTTCCAGGGGACAGTTTGTCAAAGTTCCCCAGAAGTTTCCCTCCAACCGCAGCCGCTCCCCCCTGTAGCTCTGGCAGGCCCCAGTTTACTCCTACGCGCGACGGGGGCACCCCCCTGTGCTGCTCAAATGCCCTTTGTTCCCACCCCCTCAGTGCCTCCTGCTCAGCTCCCCAGAGACCCGGTCCCCCCGCACTTGGAGGCTGGACACAGAAACCTGCAGCGCGGCCCCCCAGCTTCTGAGAGATGCTCCCGCTGCAGCGATCCCACTGTCAGAGCCCAGCCTGAGCCCCAGCGGGCCCCTCAGCTTATAGAATATCAGCATTGGAAGGGACCTCCGGAGGTATCTAGTCCAACCCCCTGCTCAAAGCAGGACCAACCCCAACTAAACCATCTCAGCCAGGGCTTTGTCAAGCCGGGCCTTAAAAACCTCTAAGGAAGAAGATTTCACCACCTCCCTAGGTAACCCCATTCCAGTGCTTCACCACCCTCCTAGTGAAACAGTTTTTCTTAATATCCAACCTAAACCTCCCCCATTGCAACTTGAGACATTGTTCCTTGTTCTGTCATCTGGTACCATTGACAACAGTCTAGATCCATTCTCTTTGGAACCCCCTTTCAGGTAGTTGAAAGCAGATATCAAATCCCCCTTCATTCTTCTCTTCTGCAGATTAAACAATCCCAGTTCCCTCAGCCTCTCCTCATAAGTCATATGCTCCAGTCCCCTAATCATTTCTGTTGCCCTCCGCTGGACTCTTTCCAATTTTTCCACATCCTTCTTGTAGTGTGGGGCTCAAAACTGCACACACTACTTGAGAGGAGACCTCACCAATGTCGAATAGAGGGGAACGATCCTGTCCCACAATCTGCTGGCAATGCCCCTTCTTATACAGCCCAAAATGCCATTAGCCTTCTTGGCAACAAGGGCACATCTGTTGACTCATATCCAGCTTCTTATCCACTGTAATCCCCTGGTCCTTTTCTGCAGAACTGCAGCCAAGCCACTCAGTCCCTAATCTGTAGCAGTGCATGGGATTCTTCCGTCCTAAGTGCAGGACTCTGCACTTGTCCTTGTTGAACCTCATCAGATCTCTTTTGGCCTAATCCTTTAATTTGTCTAGGTCCCTCTGTATCCCATCCCTACCCTCCAGCGTATCTACCACTCCTCCCAGTTTAGTGTCATCTGCAAACTTGCTGAGTGCAGTTCACGCCATCCTCCAGATCATTAATGAAGATCAGGGGCGGCTCCAGGCACCAGCTGAGCAAGCTCATGCTTGGGGCGGCAGATTCTACCGGGCGGCATTCCGCCCAAACCTAGGGCGGCACAGCCGATTTTCATTGTTGTTGTTCGCTGCTCTGGCTGCCCTGTAGGGGGCGGCGGCGTGGCAGAGGGGAGCGCCCCGCAGCAAACTCGGCAGGGCAGCCCACGTCCTTCCCTCCCGCTGACCAGAGCAGCAAGGAGCCCTCCCGCTGAAGCGGTGGCCACCCCCTTCTCTCTGCCAGTTTGTCCCCCTGGCCCCCCTTTGCCACACCAGCTGTGCTTCCCCCCTCCCCGCTTTGCTGCTACGGCCACCCCCCCACTTTTTTTTTGGCTTGGGGTGGCAAAAAAGCCAGAGCCGGCCCTGTGGGGGGCATCTCTCTGCTCCCCCTTCCCCTCCTATGAGAAACTCTGAGCTTTGCCAGATTAGATAGAGCACCCTCGGAAATCCCATTGCCCGCAGAGAAAAAAACATTGCAAGGGTCAACGACCTTGTAAATGCCACGTCTCTCCCCTGCACTGATGCACTGTTCACTCCAACTCCCATCCCTGTCTCTGCCTCCTCACCTCAGGCTCACAGCTGGTGTTGGCTGGGTTTCATACGGGTATTTCTTTTTGAAGGAAAAAGTTTCTTTCCCTGCCATATTTAGCAGTGAATCAAAACAGTTCCTTCCCTCTGCAGCTGGAGGGCACCTGCAGCATGCTCCCTATTGCATGAGAATCAGCCAAGAGCATATAGGAAAAAGAGAGGGACATTTTTTAACCTTGTTTGCAACTCGGGAGGCAAGTTTAATGGGGACCTTTAACCAGTTCCAGTAGTGCCTCTTTGCATAATGGGCTTAATCTGCAGTAAGGGAGATTCAGGTTCGATATTAGGAAAAACTTCCTGAGTAGTTAAGCTCAGGCACAAGCTTCCAAGGGAGGTTGTGGAATCCCATCATTGGGGTATTTAAGACCTGTCACCTGTCAAGGAAGGTCTAGGTTTACTTCATCCTGCCACAGTGCAGGGAGCTGGATTTGATGACCTCTTGAGTCCCCTTCCAGCCCTGCATTTCTATGATTCTAATATCAGCCCCTCAGTTAAACTCGGTGCCCTACAATCAGGACTTGCTGAAGAATTTTAGCTGATTCCTGCCTTTCAGTGCAGTGAGCTGTTGTTTCAATCTGAGTGGCCAAAAGAGGCTGTTGCTCTTTCCAAGAAGAAATGCAACAAATAAATCGGAAATCCCACTCCGACTTCAAATGAGCTAAGTCTGGTTTCCATCCAGTGGAGGTGCAAGGCATCAGACTCAGACACCCAAATCCTCCAGCTAGTTCTGGAAAGGCAAAGCTCCTCACAGGACCAAGATGGGATTGCTCTCCACCATGCTAGCCTAGAAGGGGGTTAATGTGGCTGCAAAGGAGACAATTAAGTGGATTGGCCACAGCTGAGGGGAAATAGGGGGCTGAATGATAATGGAGCCAGCTGAGAAGGAACAGGCAGGGCTGATGTCAAGCCAGGCAGCTGGTAGCCGAAGGGGCTACAGTGAAGAAGCCTGTAGCCGCCCTGTGGACATTGGAGAGGGGAAGGAGGAAACCTAGGGGAGAGGGTGTAGGAAAAGGGCAGCAAGGTTTAAGATGGTGCACATTTCCTTGGCTACTGATTAAAGGGTCCCTGAGCTGGAACCTGGAGTAGAGGGTGGGCCCGGGTTCCCCTTCCGGCCACTGGGGAAGCAGCACTGCCCGAGCAGTGAATGAGAAGGCTCCATAGAAACTGTCTCAGGCAAAGACTTCGATGTCCCAAGAACAGTGACCTGGCCAGAGGCCCAAGCCAGGAAGGGAGAGCACCTGGTATCTCAGAGAGTGAGGGAGAGAGGCGGCAAGGTGCACAAGCAGTACCAGAAGGGAATGTCACACCTGGAAAGAGCAAATCCCCAGAGCAGCCGGGAGGAAGCGCCTTAGCAGTAATTATCCTGACAACCGCTGATTATTTGTAACAAAAATCAGAACACCCACAACGCACGCTGACCTGCCAGATGTGTGCAACGTGGCAACATCAAAAAAGAAACCCGGCAGCCACCAGATGCAAAACAGAACCCTGGAGACAGCGTCACAAGATTCAGAAAACCCACCACTGGAAGCAGCAGAGATCTCAATTCCAGGGATCCTGCCCTGTGAGAACACAAGCCAGAATCAGCTCCAGAGGCTGACTGCTCCTCTAGATTCTGAGTTGCATAGATGTAACTAAGTTCTTGTTTACATGAGATAGGGTACGTCTACATTAGAAACACTGCAGTGTTGCAGCTGCTGTATTGACACCATAGCAATGGAAGAGGTTCTTCCGTGGCTGTGGATAATCCACCTCTGCGCAGGTGGTCGCTAGGCCAGCGGAAGTATTCTCCTATTGATGTGGGGCTGTCTACACTCGAAGTAAGGTTGGCTTAACTATGTATCTCTGGGGGGATGAATTTTTCACACCTCTGAGCAAAATAGCTACATTGACCTAACTCTCTAGTGGAGACCAACCCAAAGCTGCACCTAACTTAAGTCAGTTTCTAAACTGATTTGGTTAATGCACCCCCCTACCGCCACCCCAAGTGGACACTGGTTTGGAGTTTTAGGACAGTTTATTCTGGTTTAGCTTAAACCTATTCCTTTCTTATCTGAGACAAACTGAAACCAGTCAGTCACTCAAATTGTAAAAAGAGCAGATATAAACACGTTTCAGTTTAGTTAAGTTGCAGTAATTTTTAATCTGATTTCAGTTCAACTTTCTCACGTAGATAAGCCCCATGGCATCTTTTTTATTATTTAAATTGCAGCAGCAAGTAGGAGTCGCAGTCATGGACCAAGATCCCCCTGTGCTAGGTGCTGGACAAACACAGAACAAGGATGGTCCATGCTTCTAATGTAAGTATGAGAGGAGACAATGGGTGGGTGCAGGTAGCTGGACGGAGGAGTACCAGCGAACAGTGAGACAATACTTGTCATTTACTGCTCTGCATATAGTCATCTCTGTAGCACGTTTCTAGCATTTATGCATTTATTAACCATTTATAGACAGAACCTTTAGCTAAGACTGTGACTGTCCTCCAGCCTGACAACAACACTGGGAATAAAGCTGGTTCAAATCCTCCCCATTCGCCACACATCTGGAAATGTCACAACCCACCAAGAGACAGGCTCTCCCTTTTACCCTCTCAGCCAGCAGTGCCACTCACACAGACTCTCTTCTCTATTAACCACGAGACTAGCCATTAATTTTGGATCATGTCCCTCACCTACTCACGGAGAGAGACCGGAATGACCAATCCATCTTCTACAGACCAGAGACTCCCTCTCCATCAGTTAGACACAATCCCAGCAACGAGCTCAGGATCCACCTCAACCAGTCCCTGGAACGAAGCATCCCGCTCCAGCATTGCCACATCCCTGCTCTGGGAAAGCTACACAGCTCTGGGCATCTGGAAGCAGGAGGTTCTAATGGCAACTGGTTTGTAAGTGTAACTACAGCAGCTGCTCCTGCTACAACCCTCAACCCCCCAGGAAGGAAGGCTGAAAGAATTGGGTTTATTTAGTTTGGAAAAGAGAAGACTGAGAGGGGACATGATAGCAGTTTTCAGGTATCTAAAAGGGTGTCATCAGGAGGAGGGAGAAAACTTGTTCACTGATGCACAAGGGAGCTCACTCACCAGGTTATCTTCTGCTGGGACCAACAGAGCCTGCCTCTGAGCCCAGCCTCATGAGAGAGAAGAAACATCCTCTAAAGAATCAATGGGACTGAACTGTGGGGATTGGGTCAGTTTCACTGAGAGAATGGGATTCTTATCTGAGTCAGAGTCACACTCTGTCAGGCAGCAAGACACACTGGCTGGGAATTTTCTAAAAAGAACAGAACAGAAATAAAGAGACGAAAGACCCTAAGTAGCCAGGACATTGTTACTAATCTCTGTGAATCGCAGGGATGTTGGCTGTTAAGAATGAAACACTGTCTGGTGCCACAGATAAGCTGACCTAGAGCGTTATCTACCAGTGTATTCCAGTACTAGCCTCACCCCCCATCCCAGCTGTGCCAATGCCCCTCAATCCTGACCCCTCAGTCTCCCTGCTGTCCCAGCCCTGGGCTTTCCCTCTGTCAGTGCCTTTCAACCCTGACCCATAGCCCCCCACCCTGTTTTTCCAGCCCTGGGATCTCCCTCTGTCAGTGCCCCTCAATCCCTAACCCTCCTGTTATCCCAGCCCTGGGTTTGCCCTCCTCTTCGTCCTCCCAACTTTGTCAATGCCCTTCAATTCCAAACCCATAGCCCAGCCCCCTTCCCCACTGCTATCCCAACCTCAGACTCACCCCACCCCACCCCAGAGCTCTGCCAGTGCCCTTCAATCCCCACCCGGCGTCCCCTGCTCTCCCAGCTCCGCGGTACCCCTGGAAGGAGGGTGACTTCACTCACACGCCCAGCTCTGCCTCAGGAGCTCAGTTCATCCTGATAATCCCATTCCTCAGCTTGTAGCCAGCATCAGACACAGCAGCGAGGACTGTGTGGAGTTAGGGGGGAACCCCTCCCTCAAGACCCCATCGAGAGGAGAGGTTCTCAAATGTATGTGATCGCACCCCCATTCTGTGTGTTGGGAGTAGTTTATGTCCCCCCTCACCTGCCACACCAACACACAACTCTCCCTAGATATACAACCCAGGAAGGAGTTGATTCAAACAGAGCCAATGAGCCATTGTAACAAAAGCAAACGCAGACCTGTGACTGGGTTCCCTGCCTACAGTTTAGGGTGACCAGACAGCAAGTGTGAAAAATCAGGACGGGGTGGGGGGTAATAAGAGCCTATATAAGAAAAAGACCCAAAAATTGGGACTGTCCCTATAAAATCGGGACATCTGGTCACCCTGCTACAGTTAAACAGGCGCGCAGCTGCATCGCAGCAAAGGAATTAATGTTCCAATGGCCGGGACCATGCAAACGGAACAGAAATCCCTCCAATGCACAGTGCCTTCGAGAGTCAACCGCACAGCGCCACCAGGGGAGCTGACAGGTCTGGAGGAATCAGCTTTGCTAGGCATGCCCTGCTGTGGGTAACAGCTGTGCAATACGTTCCCCCCTCCCCTCAGCTTCTCTCGCCCTCCCCCTCCATACGTTCTGCACCCCCTGGTTTGAGAACCTCTAGTCTAGAGATCAAGGCAAGATGGCTCCTCATTGTCCTCTCCTGGTAAAAGTTTAATCCTTCCAGGGCCCTGCCAATTTGCTGCATCCACACACACACCTGATCTCCATCCCCAAATAGCCACACTACCCTCCTCACCCACCCCTGATCTCCATCCCCAAATAGCCACACTACCCTCCTCACCCACCCCTGATCTCCATCCCCAAATAGCCACACTACCCTCCTGTCATAAATAGTAGTGAGGAATTAATGTTTCTTTTACTGTAAAGGGTTTAACAAGGGAACCAACACCTGACCAGGGAACCAACCAGGAAACAAGATTTTTCAGATCTCACAGGGAGGGAAGTTTTGGGTGTTGTGTCTTTTGTCTGTCTCTGTTGCACTCTCGGCTCTGAGAGTGATTCTCTCTATCTCCAGGCTTTCTTAATCTTCTGTTTCGAAGTACAAGTACAAAGGTAGAAGACAATAGGCTTATATTGTTTTTTTTGTATTTACACGTGTGTAGTTTGCTAGAATGTTTAAATTGTATTCTTTTTGGATAAGGCTGTTATTCAGTTTGTTTTCTTTTAAGCAATGACCTGTATATTGTCACCTTGATACAGAGACCATTTTTATGTTTTTTCTTTCTTTTATATAAACTTTTTTTTTAAAACCTGCTGGATTTTTTTAGTTGGGGCTCAAGGGGATTGAGTCTGCAGCTCACCAGGGAATTGGTGGGAGGAAGAAGACAGGGGGGAAGAGAAAATCTCTTCGGGTTAGAGTTACAAAGCTTTCATTTGCAGGGACTCTGAGTGAGGGTGAGAGAAACCTGATCTCTCTGGTTTGCATTTCAAGGAATTGAAACAGGGTGATTGTCCAGGGCCATCCAGGGAGGGGAAACCTGGGAGGAAGTAAAGAGGAGACAAGGGGAGAAGGGTTATTTCCCTTTGTGGTGAGACTCATGGCATCTGAGTCTTGGGGTCCCCCAGGGAAGGTTTTGGGGAGACCAGAGTGAGCCAGACACTGGAATTTTTGGCTGGTGGCAGCGCTATCAAATCTAAGCTGGTAAATAAGCTTGGAGGTTTCATGCTAGCATCTTATTTTCTGAACTCTAAGGTTCAGATCTAAGTAGGAAAGCTATGACACCTCCACATACACACACCTGATCTCCATCCCTAAATAGCCACACTACTCTCCACACACACCCCTGATCTCCATCCCCCAAATAGCCACACTACCCTCCACATACACACCCCTGATCTCCGTCCCCAAATAGCCACACTACCCTCCACATACACACCCCTGATCTCCATCCCCAAATAGCCACACTACCCTCCACACACCCACGTTAAATCAGTTCTCACCTGCACCCCAGGGCCACCACCTGCGGTGCAGGTGGGGGGAAAGCACCTGCTCTCCCATGACTGCTGCAGCTTTTCCCTTCTTTACTGTTTGTGCAGCGCTGGGTGTTTGTCTGCTGCCAACAGTTCCCGGCCATTGGCTGCCCAGTTGAGAAGGAAACATCACAGGAGCTCTTTGTCTGGCTGGCTTTGAGGTACTGGGGGCCTCACAGAGACCCTCATGTTTCTCAACCTATGTCCTATTTGGGATGTTGCAAAACTTCTGCTTCTGATCCTCCATTGCCCATTTGTTGCATTTTCACACAAACCCCTTGACACTTCCCCCACCCTTCAGAGGAGCTCAGCGCTTAGCCTGGCACCTCTCTTCCCAGGCATGCAAGGTGTGACCTCACACATCCGATGTGTGCGAGCTCACGCTTGGCAGAGAACACCATCATTAGCTGCCTCTGCATCCATCCCCTCTTCTTTTAACAAATGAAGCCCTAGAAAAGTTCCCTGTAAAAATCTGCAAAATGAACTCATTATCCACCTTCAAATCTCTCCTCAAAACTCTCTTGTGCCGCGATACCTGCAGCAAACCTGACAACGGTCAGTGTGTTGGTGTGCTGCGACCACGGCCGAGCATACTGACCACTAGTGTGTCACTGTTTCTTTGTGCTCCCTCATCAATCTGTATCTGTCTGTTGTCTCTTAGATTATCAGCTCTCTGGGGCAGGGACCCTAGAGCCTACCTAGCCAAGTTTTTATATTTTCCTTTAAATTGGAATAAATACAAGATGCCGAAATAGAGGTCACAAAAATCCATGGGGAAAAATGTAAATCCAGGGGTCAGAGTTAAGGGTGTTGTGATGCAAGTTGCATTTCTCTGTACTTTGTAACATCTGTGTCATGTGGGCAAACTAGGATTGGCAGAATCCTTAACTATTCACATCCTTGATTTCAAGGGCAGGGGTAGATGACAATGGTATAATTATTTAGCTGGTTTTGAATGAAGTTTAAGACAAAAAAAAATCAGCGAGGGTTTCTGGGCAGTTTGGCACCAAATTCTCCACTTCTAGCCTCATGCAAGGCAATGACCTGTAGGATGAATGGTTACTGTTGGCCAAGAAATAACAATAGCGGGCGAAAAGAGCGTACCCAGAACGCCTGGCAGGGGGAGAAAGGGGCCCTGCTATGGTAGAGAAGGGGGAATGAAAGGTGTACACAGCTTCTGGCCTGGGGGTTTGGGTGGCATGCAGAGTCTCTGGCATGAAGAGGAGAATTGGGGATGATGCTGGAGAATTGCGGGGAAGGGGGGACATACACAGCACTGGCATGGGGTGTGGGAGGGAAAGAGGGAGAACACAGACTCCCTTTGTGACCTGGAGGAGAACCCCCGGCAGAAGGCAGGGAGATGCATAGAGCATAGGGGAGGAGGGAATGGGGGGCACACAGAGACCCTGGCATGGGGGAGGGTTGCAGGGAGTCCCTGAAGCAAAGGGGGTAGGAGGATGGCACGCAAGGGATGCACTGCGCTCCATCCAGAGGAGTGACATAGTGTCACTCGCCATACGAAGTGTAGAAACAAGAGATTCTTCTTAGAACATCCTCACGTCCTGCAGTTCTAGGACTGGTATTTCTTGGCCGTCCCTGTAGAACCTACTGGAAACTCTGTCACAGGAGCCTCAGCAACAGTGACCACATCCTGCGCCCACCCATTTCCTCCCTGCAGGAACTCGAACTCTCATCATGTTTTGGGTCTAATGGGGGGGAAGACACTGCCCGAGTGACTTCAGAGCCACAGTCCCTTTTCAAAAGTGACCCAGGGGCCTGTGGTTCATTGCAAGTCAACAGGATGGAGGGGGCAGATTTCCAAAGGGGTTTAGGCACCTAAAGATGCAGAGAGGGGCCTAGTGGGATTTTCAAAAGTATCTAAATCCATTAGGTACTCCTGACCCACAGCTCCCCTCCTCCAGGTTCACCCCCACCCACCCCTAGCTCTGCTGGTGCCCCTCAGTCCTGATCCACAACCCCCCTGCTATCCCACTCATCAACTCCCCCCACAGCTCTGCCAATGCCTCCTAGCCCCAACCCACAACCCCTACTGCTCCAGCCCTGGGATTCCCTCCCTGCCCAGCTCTGCCAGTGCCCCTCAGTCGTAACCCACAGTCTCCTGCTACTCCAGCCCTGGGCTTCTCTTGCACACACAGCTCTGCTGGTGCCCCTCTGTCCTGACCAAGGAGGAAGCAGAGCTGTAACTTGGCATTTTAGCACCCGGGGTGAGCAAGCAAATTTGCGCCCTGAGCATTTTTTCTCCATAATTTTTCCACCCCAATTTTCCATCTTTGTGGTTTTGTGCCCTGGGCGGCCACCCTGCTCACCGCGCCCTGGATACAGCCCTGCATGGAAGCATTATCTGAACAATATGGTTGCAATATTCAAACTAACCACGGGTTTTAAACACATTCTAGGCAACTTTGAAAATCTCATCCAATGCACGTAGCCACCGGTGAGGTGCCTAATACAGCACATGAAAGATAGATCAGTCATTTAGCAAAGTCTTCCCCATTCAAAACTTGGCACGATGCATAGTGTCTGTGAATTATACCAATCTTTTCAAATCCACTGCGCAACTGCAGCAACTGCAACGTTCCTTAAGAAGCCCCAGTCCTGCAAACGTTTATGCATGTGGCTAACTTTATGCACAGAACTTTACTGACTCCCGTTTGGCTATTATTTTTATTTGCATTATGGCAGCACAGTTATACCAGGCCCATAATGCCAAGCCCAAGGCCCAGTCATAACCTGGCTCCATTGTGCTGGTTGCTGTCCAAAGAAACATCAGTAGAAGACAGCCCTGAAGAGCTCCCAGTTCAAGCCGTCACAGCAAACAACTCACCTGTGCCAAGCAAATGCTTCCGTGTTTGCAAGATCTGGGTCTAACACGGTCATGTTCATCTCTGTGTTTTCAAACCAACATTTTTGGGGGCCGGATACCCCAGCTGGTGTGAATCGGCCATAGCTCCATTGGGGTCAATGGGGCCAGATCCCCCAGCTGGTGTCAATTGGCCATATCTTCACTGAAGTCAATGGGGCCAGATCCCAGCTGGGGTGAATCGATGAAGCTTCGTTGACTTCAGAAGAGCAATACCAATTTACACCACCAGGGCACAGAGCCCGTGACGTTGTCTGTTGCCTATTTAGAGATGTGTTTATCACTGACAGGCACAGCAGGGCGGGAGGACAGACTCAAGAATAGCCCCCCAGTGCATTGGCTGCTCTCCGTCCTGCCTGCCGCTTGCAACTTCCCTGTGACCTATTTCATGACATCAGGTCCAGCTTTGCCCTGTGATTGCTCCCTTTACTTGCTCCCCCACTTAGCGTTATGTTCTGATCTACGCTCCAATCCTCTTGCCCTTTCAAAGTGCCAAGCCCTGCAGCTCTCTAGCAGATTGGTCAGCCTGTTGCATCTGAGCAGATCCTGTGGTTTGACAGCTCGAGATGGGGCTAGCGCTTCCTCTGCAGCCTTGAGCCCTCAGTCGGACAGGGTGAGTCTGTGGAGGGTCATTGCTTTCTTCTCTTCTCATCGTTTTCTGGGCGGGCCTGGAAGATGGAGGATGAAGAAGGTTACATGGTGTTAAACCTCCGAAGCCAGGAGAAAACCACCACTCGCCTGTCACCAGGGAGGAATCAAGGTACGGATGTTAGAAAGTTATGCTTCATGAACATGTTGCAAGGACAGAATGAGTGCAGAGCATAAGTGCAGAGCGCCATTATTCTGATGTGTGTCAGACAGGCTTTTCTTTCACTCTGTGACCAGACATTCCCTGTTCCTGTTCAGAAATGGATATTTGCAGTTTATGGTTGAGATTTTCAATGCTGCTGAAGAAATTTGGACACCCAAATGGAATCATAATCAATGGGATTTGGATATTCAATTCCCACAGGCTCTGATTTTCAAAGCTGCTTATTTTTAGGGTTGGCAGGACAACAGGAATTCCCTTTTGTGAAAAATGTAGTGGTCTCGACATTTGTTTTAATTCTGCAGCAGAGCAAAATTAAGATCCTTTGACATAGTAGGGATGCAAGCCTGGCTCCCTCACATCCCAGGGGAAATGCCATAACCACCCCTGAACCTGAGCGAGCTTTGCTGGAACTGATACGCTTCCATGAGAAGTTTAGATGAATCGGCTTTTTCCGACCAGCTGAACACGAGCTCCCTGTGTGGGGCTGCAACTGAACACGAATGTGATTCTTGGAGCCATAAATAGGAGAATGCTGAGTAGGAGTAGAGAGGGTTTTTTACCTCTGTATGTGGCATTGATGTGACTGCTGCTAGAATACTGTGTCCAGTTCTGATATCTACAATTCAAGAAGGATCTTGATAAATTGCAGAGGGTTCAGAGGGCGGGAGCTCAGTGCTTTCTGAAAACCAGGCCCCTTTAAGGTCTCTAAATTTGAGCACCCAGAATCACTTGTCACTTTTGAAAATCTTCACCCATAACTTGAAATGTTATGCAGCATTTTCTTCAATTGACTTTAGTAGATTTCATTGAGGCTTAAAAAAAAAAAATCAAGCCAGGACTGGTTATGCAACTGTACTGTAAATTACCAGACGTAGGGTTGCATGAGAAAGTTCAGTTTGCATTGCATTATGGATATTATCTGACTAACAATGCCTAAGGACATAACGTGAGACCATATTTTAAAGGGCAAAGATAAGTTTGAAGCCATCTCACCAAACTTTCCATTTTTTACAGATTCTCCTTTGAGTTCCCAGTGCTGTAAACACATGCTAGTGATTTTGGGGGCTGTTTGCATCATTCTGACATTAGCCGTGATCATTCTGACTATCCTGGGTAAGCGTCTGGATCCCGTCTGTTTTGTAAATACGCAGGTGGTGAAGTTCCTTATGCCTTAGTAATTCATCTTAGCTATTTTCTATTCATCGATCAGGGATTCTCAAAGTTTTCCATGGCGTAGTCTGCCTGTGAAGGTCCATCTATGCTGCACACTCTTTTCAGCAGTATGCAGAGCACAAATGTTCCTCTCCACGGAAATCTTTAGTAAAAGGCGAAAGATTTATACAAACCGAAGAGAAAGCAGACTACATGCCTCCTCTAACTTGGGTATAAATGGCAGAGTAGGTAGTCAGGCCCTGCTTAGGGGAACAGAGTTAAGATTATATATCCACAGGGTTCAGTGTCTCAGGTATGCCCCCTACACAGCTCTCTACTCACCCAAGCAGTGGCTCCCCATCTACGCTTCTATTTCACAGTGTAATGTCCCACTGCCAGAGTCTTTCCCCGCCAAACGGGAAGGTTCAGAAGTAGGGAAAGACTCTGGCAATGGGAAGTCAGTGGTGAAAGGCTCCGGCAGTATCCTGCTGTGGAGCCTTTACCCGTTGCAGGGAGAGACTCCAGCAGTGGGGAAAGTCTCTGGCAATTCCCTGCCTCCGAGCCTCACCCCACCGCCTCCTCCCTGCCAGAACCTTTCCCTGACACATAGCTGTGCACCACAGCATGGACCAGTGGGGGGCAGCCTGCAGCCCAGGGGCCACCCATGGCCCATCAGGGTAATCCACTGGCAGATGGCGAGACAGTTTGTTTAGATTGACTGTCCGCAGGCACAGCCGCCCGCAGCTCCCTGTGGCCGCAGCTCACCATTCCCAGCCAATGGAAGCTACGGGAAGCAGGGATTACAGATTCCCTGGTGCACATAACATAATCTCTTACATTTATAATCCCTGTGCCAATGACAACTATTGCTTACTGGAAAAAGTAACGTTAGGAGAATAATGCAATTGTTGCTATTGTGTAAAGTAATTTAGCAGGTAAAAGCAAAGAGATTTAGTCCGGTGTAGCCAGCTTTTACTACCACCAAGTGCTCTCTGGTTCATCATGGGTTACAGTTTGAGAACTGCTGTCCTATATTCAGATACCACATCATTAGTAACATCATGAAGAAATGGTCCCTGAGCAGGAAATGGCCCCAGTTCAGGTTAGCACATATGGACGCTTTTAAAATTAAGGATGTGCTTCAGTGGTTTCCTGATTATGGGCCTTAAAAAGAGACTATCGCCTTTAAATCTTGTCAATTAAAAAAAAAGAAAAACAAGCTAAAAGTGTCACTGCTGCTGGGTTCTCTTGGCCGTCAGACCATTTACAATTAAAGCTGGTGAAAATTTTGTGAATAATTTTTTTCATTAAAAAAAAATCTTTTATATCTGGAAACAATTTTTTGGTTCCAACAACTTGTTAGTTGTACAAACAATTTCACTGAAAATTTTTCAGTGCGTTGTTCTGTATGTGAAAAAATTGTTGGGCTTTTTTCCATTTGTCAAAATTATTTCAGTTTTCGGTTTGCCACTGTGTAGATTTTGGTTGGCACAGGTCGTGATATGTTGGCACAAGGTGTTTTTAATCCAACTCCTTGATACGATGAATGTTCATGTCAATTCTTGATATTCTCCCATTGTGTCTCACATATGAGGCTCTGTGGTTTTCAAACACCAGGACAAATTTTATAAAACAAAATATGTCTAGTGTGAAAACAGATCGTTTTTATATTTTTGAAATTTTTAATAAAAAAGAAAATTTTCAAACAGCTCTATTTGCAATCCCATTTTCCTACATTTTTAAGAGTGTTTTTCTTCCCCTGTGAGACCTTAGACCACACTTTTCAGAAGTAATTAGTGACTTTGGACAATGGAGTGGAGAGTAGGCTTATAAATTTTGCAGATGACACCACACTGAGAGGGGTTGCCAGCACTTTGGAGACAGGATCAGAATTCAAAATGACCTTGACAAATTGGAGAATTGGTCTGAAATCGATATGAGGAAATTCAATAAAGACAAGTGCACATTGCTACACTTGGGAAGAAAAAAATCAAATGCACAGCTACAAACTGGGGAATAAGTGTCATCAAGTCCAGCCCTTGGCAATGAGGCAGGACCAAATACATCTAGACTGTCCCTGACTGGCATTTGTCCAACCTGTCCTTAAACACCTCCAATGATGAAGACTCCACAACCTCTCTTGGAAGCCTGGTCCAGAGTTTAACTTCTCTTACAGTTAGAAAGTTCTTCCTAACATCGAACCTGAATCGTCCTTGCTACAGATTCAGCCCATTACTTCTCATCCTGCCTCCAGTGGCCATGGAGAACAATTGATCTCCCTCCTCTTCGTAGTTGAAGACTGTTATCAAGACCTTGCTCAGTCTTCTTTTCTCAGGGTTAACCAGGCCCAGGTTTTTCTGCCTTGCCTCTTTGGTCAGACTTTCTAAATTGCTGATCATTTTTGTTGCTCTCCTCTGGGCTCTCTCCAATGTGTCCACATGTCTCCCAAAGTGTGGCACCCAGAATCAGACACAGTCTTCCAGGTGAGGCCTCACCAGTGCTGAGTAGAGCAGGACAATCACCTTCTGTATTGTACATATGACACTCCTGTTAATACACCCCAGGATGATAGTAGCCTTTTTTGCAACTGCCTCACATTGTTGACTCATATTCCATTTATGATCCACTGTAACTGCCACCGAGCCTCTTATTCCCCAGTCCTAGCCTGCTATTCACCAGTTATTCTTCTCCCCTCACTGCAGCAGTCCCTGCTTCTGGTCCTATCAGCTGGAGTCTCTTCAAAATATGATCTTCCTTCTCCTTTCTCACATGTGATGTTGCACAGTGATAGCTAACGATGTTGACATTTAAAGTACCATAATTAGCAGAAAGAGCGAGGAGTACTTGTGGCACCTTAGAGAATAACAAATTTATTTGAGCATAAGCTTTCGTGGGCTAAAGCCCACTTCATCGGATGCATGCAGTGGAAAATATAGTTGGAAAATATATATATACACAGAGAACATGAAAAAATGGAGGTTGCCATACCAACTCTAACGAGACCAATCGATTAAGGTGGGCTATTATCAGCAGAAGAAAAAAAACTTTTGTAGTGATAATCAAGATGGCCTATTTCAAACAGTTGACAAGAAGGTGTGAGTAACAGTAGGGGGGAAATTAGATGAAAATTAGTATGGGGAAATAGTTTTTAGTTAGTGTAATGACTCATCCACTCCTAGTCTAATTTCCTCCCTACTGTTACTCACACAAAACAATAAAGTTAAAACAAAATGTTTTTTTACCTTATTGAAACATGTTGAAACAAAATGAGAATGTCAAAACAATTCCTTTAGATTTTTTTCCTCATCAAAAATTTCATGGAAACAGACAAATTCCTGCAAAATGTTTCAATTTTGATGAAACTGCATTTTCCCACAGGAAACTGTTCCGTCAGGTTTTTCAGACCCATTCTATTGATAACATAAAGCAAAGATGCTGATGCCAAAAAAAGAAACGATGAGGCAGAGGCAAATTGAGCCCAGGGAAAATCATTCAAAATAAAAACTATAGTACCAGCTGGAAATAGACAAAAGCAGGTGAGAGAAATGTGAAAGCGCTAAGAGATTACCACATGTAAACACTGATACGTACCTGTTTCACCTTTGTATTTCAATAGGAACAGAATAGAATTTGCCTCTGGATTTTTAACAGTTCAGTTTTTTCTCCAAAGTGACTGACTGGGATACAAATCATTAGGTGCTTTATAACACACACATACACGGCAATTCTCTAACCTCTATTCACATGGATGCTGTGTGGGGAAGTTTTCCAGTGCGGCTCTCATGAAGGCCAGACGGCAACACCCCCAAACGCCTCTGCGGACAGTGATTCCGGGCAGAGAAGATTGAACAGCGCAGAAGGCGGCAGCAGCAGCAGCTCAGAGGACGTCCTCGCTCATCTGAGACAGAATCTGTGCGAGCTGCACACTCACAGCAGCGCAGGTAACCGCAGCTCTTCCATGCCTGAGCTGTCTGTCTGTCTAGCTCCTTAGGCTGCTCTAGTGCATCTGTCAGAGCTCCTCCTAGAAAAGTCCCTTCCTGCTGCTTAGCCCACATGTGCCACCACCCGTCCATCCTCCAGATCTTCTCTGCACTGGGTACCAGACATGAGTGCGGATCACCACAAGCATTTTCAGACGGGACTGTGGGGAGCAGCAGTGACACCTAGTGGCCAGTTAGGGTAGCTCTCGGTATACACAGTACCCCATGGGGGATCACACGACAGTGGGAGGGGAAGGGATGGGCTAGAACAGAGTGAGAAAGAAGGCAGAGGGTGTGCTGGGACATGGCATGAAGGGACATCAGGTGTCAACCCATCATGCCACACACCCAGCGAGAGACAGTCCCTGCCCCAGCTGAGATCAGGGCCCCATTGTGCCAGGTGCTGCACATATACACAGCGAGAGACAGTCCCTGCCCCAGCTGAGATCAGGGCCCCATTGTGCCAGGCGCTGCACAGACACACAGTGAGACAGTTCCCGCCCCAAAGAACTTACAAGACAGATAAACAAAGTAGTACTATCCCTCTATGATAGGTGGGGAAACTGAGGCACACCAGGTTGCCATGACTTTTTCCCAGGTCACACAGTAGAGTGTGTGGCAGAGCTGGGAACTGAAGCCAGATCACCTGACTCGCAGTCAAGTGCCTGAACCTGCTGCATGGAAAGTGTTGAACCATGAAGTGTCTTTAGCCCCATTAATGCCGGGTCCCTTTCCCCCAGGTGGAGGCTCTGAGTGCAAACTCTGTCCCATGGACTGGCTGTCGCACAGAGGAAAGTGCTACTGGTTGTCTAAAGGGAATAAGGACTGGAATGGGAGCCGTGATGACTGTCCAAGGAAGAGGTCTCACATCCTGGTGATCCAGGACCAGGATGAGATGGTAATGTGAAAAATAAAGTGTGCAACCTATGCCTAAAACTTAGGTCAAGCTAGCTATGTTCCTCAGGCGTGTGAAAAATGCCTCATTTTGAATCTGTGTTGAAAAATTGTCAGTGACTGAGAATCTACAATGACCCTTGGTAAATTGTTCCAAAGGTTAATTACCCTCACTCTTAAAAATTTACGCTTTATTTCCAGTATGAGTTTGTCTAGCTTCAACTTCCAGCCATTGGATCATGTTCTACCTTTATCTGCTAGATTGAAGAGCCCATTATTAAATATCTATTTCTCATGTAGGTACTTATAGACTATGATTAGGTCATCCCTTAACCTTCTCTTTGCTAAGCTAAATAGATAGACTCATGGAGATCAATCACTCTAAGGCAGGTTTTCTAATCCTTTAATCATTCTCCTGGCTCTTCTCTGACCCCTCTGCAATTTAGCAAGATCCTTCCTGAACTGTGGGCACTAGAACTGGACACAGGATTCCAGCAGTGGTCACACCAGGGCCAAATTGAGAGGTAAAAACCTCTCTGCTCCATTCAATATTCCCCTGTTTAAGCATCCCAGGATCACATTAGCTCTTTTGGTCACAGTGTTCCACTAGGAACTCATGTTCAGCTGATTATCTACCATGACCCCTAAATCTTTTTCAGCGTCACGGCTTCCCAGGGTAGAGGCCCCATCCTGCATTCTTTGTTCTTAGCTATATACATTTAGCCATATTAAAAACACATATTGCTGGCTTGTGCCTTTCCAGCTCGCTCTGTATCCCTGACCTGTCCTCCTCATTATTTACCGTGCCCCCAATTGTTGTGTCCGCTGTAAACTTTATCAATGATGATTTTATTTTTTCTTCCAGGTCCTTGGTAAAAATGTTCAATAGCTTAAGGCCAAGAACCAGTCCCTGTGGGACGCCATTGGAAACACACCAGCTCAGTGATGATTCCCTGTTTGCAATTAAATTTTGAGACTTAGCAGTTAGCGTCCTATCAAGTGTTATATGCCAGTTCTATAGAGAAAAAACAATTCCCTTGCTTGTTTTGGGTTCAACTGAAAGCCTCTTTGGAGATTGTGGATTAAGTTCTCTTGTGTCCTTTGGAACGACTGCTTTTCCCCCAGGCTAAATTCACACTCCTGCTTTTCTCCACAGGAGTTAATACAAAACGTCACACAAGGGAAATATCCCGTTTGGATTGGGCTTAATGTTACATCCCCAGGGGAGAAATGGACCTGGGTGGATGGCTCCATCTTCAACCAAAATCTGTGAGTGTTTCTTGCTGTAAAATATTTCACGTGTCTAGAGAAAAGCTTATAATTAAGTAACTGTGGGTGTTTGCAGAGTCGGAGAGAAAGGCTGGCCTTGAACTGGGGCTCAGGCAATCTGGATTTACAAACAGACTCCCTGCGTGACCTCGGCCAAGTCACTTAAACTCTCTGGGCCTCCATTTCCCAGCTGTCATAAGGAATAATTATTCTTTGGGTGTTTTGTGTATTTAGATTGCAGGCTTCTGGAGGAAAGAACTGCCTCTTGCTAAGTGTGCAGATAAAACACCCAGCACAATGGAGTCCTGATACTGGCTGGGGCCTCTAAGCATTACTAGAACACACATAATACAGAGAACCGGGAGGAAAAATTCCCAACGGAACAGCTTTTCCTCTAGGAACGTCTACACTACAGTGGCTACAGTGCAGCAGGTGCGATGCTGTAGGACCAAACTGTAGACCCTTCCTACACATCGACCGAAGGGGTTTTTCCATTGTTGTAGGTAGTCCAACTCTCCAAGAGGCAGTGGCTGGTTCTTCCATCAACCTAGCTACAGCTAGGTGGGGAGGTCGACCTTACAACGTCTCACAGGATGCAAAAATGTTCACAGCCCTGAGAGATGTAGTTAGGTCACCTGAAGTTTTTAGATGAAAACCAGGTCTCAGAAAACACCCATTCCATGCAATTGACACGTTGCCTGTGAATGTATCGGTTTTTCTCAATTTTTGATGGCAAATGATCACAACAGTTTATTTCAGCACCATCCATTTGATTCCATTGTATATTACATTACAACATAACTGTCAAAAGATTTTGACCTGATTGAAACATTTCGATAAGGTCTGTTTAGATGTTTCTAAAATGAAATTTTTGGAAACCTCATTTTGCTGTAAATTTCAATGTTTCCTTCTGATTGAGAACAGCAGCAAAAAAATTCACCAACAAACCTCCTGAGATTTTTGGAATATCCCATGGAATGGAAATGCAATTTTCCGGCTTCTTCTAACAATAAGTCAAGTCCCCTCCTACCAGGAATTAAAGGCGATGCTGAATGTTATTAGGTGGGCAACTTCTGCTTGATTCTCAGGCCAAGCATGGGACTGCCGGGTCTGAAAGGATGCACACGACTGCTTGAGAGAAAGGACTGGACTTTGGACACTTTTGTGGCCCAACCACTGACTAGGAGAAGACAAAAAGAGACACACTCAGCATAAAGCCTAGCAAGCTTTCTTCCAACAAAAAGAACAGGAGTACTTGTGGCACCTTAGAGACTAACACATTTATTTCAGCATGAGCTTTCGTGAGCTACAGCTCACTTCTTCGGATGCACAGAATGGAACACACAGACAGGAGATATTTATACATACAGAGAACATGAAAAGGTGGAAGTACGCATACCAACAGGAAGAGTCTAATCAGTTGAGATGAGCTATCATCAGCAGGAGAAAAAAAACTTTTGAAGTGATAATTAAGATGACCCATAGAAGGTGTGAGGAGAACTTAACATAGGGAAATAGATCTGTGTCTCCTGTCTCTGTGTTCCAATCTATGCATCTGAAGAAGTGAGCTGTAGCTCACAAAAGCTCATGCTGAAATAAATTGGTTAGTCTCTAAGGTGCCACAAGTACTCCTGTTCTTTTTGCAGATACAGACTAACACGGCTGCTACTCTGAAACCTTTCTTCCAACACACGCTTTCCCATTGGTGCCTCTAGGCTAGAGTGGTGAGTTCAGTCCCCAACAGCCGCATGGAGACCAGACGTGGTGGTAAATTCAGTCCCCAACAGCTGCATGGAAACCAGATGTGGTGGGAGCTTTGTGACATCTATAACCTTGCAGAGGAAAATGCAGAGCTAATGGAAAACCTACAGCTGAGCAGGCCATTAGATTTAATACAAAGAGACGCTTCTCTGGACCTTTGTTTGAGAAGTCTAGTCACTAACACAGATTATTTCTTCCCCCCCCCGGCCCCCTTTGTTCCACAGGTTTCCGCTATCTGGTCCAGCTGTGAGAAACAGCTGTGGGGTGATAAAGGGGGATCAGCTGCGTTCCGAAATGTGCAGCGCTGAATTTAAGTGGATTTGTCAGAAAGAAGCCGTTCTGATCTAAGCAGTGACAGTAGGGGGGCGGTATCCTTAGAAATAACAAGATTCCCAGATAGAAAGGCAATTCCGATTGTCTACTCTGACCTCCTGCATAACAAAGGCCAGCGAATGTCACTCAGCAAAAAGCTGATGGGAGAAGCCACATGTTTCTCCTAGTTAGGGTGACCAGATGTCCCGATTTTATAGGGACAGTCCTGCTATTTGGGGCCTTTTCTTATATAGGCACCTATTACCCCCCACCCCCTTTCTCGATTTTTCACACTTGTTATCTGGTCACTCTACTTCTAGTCCTCTGAAAGGTCCAGCTCACTCGTGACAGAGTGGGTATTTTGTGTAATTAATTTTTGTATGACACCTGTGCGTGCCTCAGTTTCCCTTGTCTGCTGCGTCGTCACCAGAAAAGGGATGATTACACTCAGGCAGGGGTGGCTGACGCTGGTCTTGAGTGTGGGACCCATGTTGTTGGAAGCCCATGAAGACAATGGCAAAGCCAACCCCCAGGACACTTGCTACCAAGCTAGGAATGACCACGGATGGCCCACCTCTCCGCAGGAAGCCAGCTGTGTTTGAGCAGCTGGACAACAAAGCATCCAGAATGGGCCTGGTCTGAGATCTTGACCAAAGAGGCCAGAGCAGGAGCGAGGAGGGGACACACCACCTTGGCTGGGGCTCTGGGCCAACCAGAATGGACCTTGCTGTAACTTTCTTTTCTCTGTGTTAACCAAGGACTCTCTACATCGTGTTCCCGACAGCTAATAAACCCTCCTGCTTTTACCACGCTGGCTGGAGCCATGGCTGATGCTGAAGGAGGGGTGCATGGCTCCTTTTGGGGGTACAAGTCTCCCTCAGAGGCCCATCTTAGGTGGCCTCGTTGAAAGGAGCTCACAGCATGAAGCAGGGGGGCTGGAGACTTTGAGGTTCGGCCCAAGGAGGTGGTGAAGCCAAAGAGCTTACCTTGGTGACAGAGTGAGACCCTAAGGGGGTCTGGCACCCTGAAGGGGTCCTCCCAGGGACTGTTCTAAAGCACTGGGCGTGTGGATCCGTGACAACCCCCAATAACCATCACCCTTAGCATGTGGCACCCTTCTTGTGCAGATCTCGTTGCTTTACAAATGGCAAGTGATCACCATTACTGTAGAGGTGGAAGGGGAAATGGAGGCAGAGAGAGAATCACAGAAATGTAGGACTGGAAGGGACCTTGATAGATCATCTAGTCCAGTCCCGTGCACTCCTGGCAGGAATGAGTATTATCTAGACCACCCCCGACAGGTGTTTGTCCAACCTGCTCTTAAGAACCTCCAATGATAGAAACTCCATCATCTCCCTATGTAATTTGTTCCAGTGCTTAATTACCCTGACAGTTAGAAAGTTTTTCCTAAAGGTCTAATGTAATCTCTCTCTTTTTTTTTTTTAAATCTAAGGTACTTAATACGGAGCCCTCGTTACCACAGTCACTATCTTTAACATCTATTTCTCCTCCCACCCCTCTCCTGTCACCTAAACCACCTCCAAGCCCATTGCTAAGGACCGTTCGGAACCATCCCACGCTCCAGATTCCACCCCAGGTGAGGAGAGGAAGGTTGGGTGGCGCTGGCTGCTTCTGCAGTTGATCAGGCAACTCAGACTCCTCCCCCCACCAAATGAGTTGGCCAGCTGTTAGAAAATCCCCTTTTCTTCCTTCCACCTGGACACAGCCCCGCTGGCACCCAGGAGGTGCCGAAGCGAACGCAGGGAAGACGACAGAACAAAACCATAGACCCAGCAGTGAGGTCATTTATTTACACAAAGTGCCAAAGAGAATACAAAAACCTACTTACATACAAAGGTTTAGCTGGCGAGTTCCAGACTCCGGGCTACCGCTGAATGAAGCCTGGCCTGGCCTCGCCTGACCAGTTCCATGCATGTCAGGCATTGTGCGCCACAGCGTCGGTTTTTCGCTAGCCCTTCGTGTACATGTCGCGTTGGGCGCAGCGTAGCATGTGGCATCACAAGGAGCCAACGGCCTTGTCGCTCAGATAGGCACAGTTGCTGTCGGCTCGGATTTCAAACCTGCAACACAAGCGCACCGGGGCTGTGAGTCCCGGCTCCGCATTCTGGGTAGCGCAGCAGATGAAAGCAAGCAGCAACGGGGCCTTAATTACCCCACTCTCCATTGCTCTCCCCGCTGCATCTGGGCCCAGCATCCCCTTGTGATTTGTTTTAATAGCAAATTCAGTTCATTTCATGATGTCTTCCCATGTGGAGCGCGCAGCCCTGGGGTTAGCACTGGTATGTCCCTAATGCAGGCAAAACGACAGGCCGGATGGGGATCAGACCATAGGTAGGATGTTTCCAGCCCATCACGCTATTCAGTCTGATTGTACCTTCTGTTGCCCCCAACCCTTGGTCTGTCTTGTCTAGTTAGACTGTGAACTCTTTGCGGCAGAAACTGTCTCCCATTGTGTATCTGTGCAGCGCATAGCACAATGGGGCCCTGATCTAAGCTGGGGCAGGGACTGTCTCTTGCTGGGTGTCTGTGCAGCACCCAGCACAATGGGGCCCTGATCTCAGCTGGGGCTTCTGGGTGCTACCATAATACCAACATCAATAATGCTAATAATAAAAGGTATCTTGAGCCAGGTCTGTTACACGGGGGACATCAGCCAATAACGTTGCTACAAGAATGCAAACAAACGCCCACATACAGAAGACCTAACGTCCCCTCAAAGCCAGCCCCATTAAACAGTGCAGCCCTCCACCCCTCCCATACACACATCAGCTGGCAATGCATATGAGTTCCAAAATACTGTGTCCAGTCTTTTTAATGCCAGAAAAAGATTATTGGTGGTTTTGTCTTCCAACCAATCTTAGACTGGTCCAGATTCAATTCTTATTCGAGTCACCTGCGTCCCAACACTTAGAAAGAAAGAAGACTCACAGGTTGTTGAATTCTGTACCATTCACCTATCTCCAGGGCTGGCCGTCTTTCCTCCACAGGCCAATCCAGTGCTCAGAAAGGCCTTTATAGTGCAGCATGAAAGCCTTTTTAGAACACAAAAAGGAAGACATTATTTCTGGGTGGGTCCCTCTCACTCCCTTCTGCTGAAGCTGTTCCACATTGTATAGGACACCTGAACAGTCGCTGGGGCCGAGAGTGAGTGAGGTGGTTAGCACACACACCTGGGAAGAGACCCAAGTTCAGGTCCCTGCTCCAGGCCCATTTTGTCATCTGGAGGCATCTCACCTTTTCAGGCCGGGGGTCAATCACAGCCAGGGAGGTGTGGAAAGAGGAACAGTTGCTCTGGCTGAAGGCCCAGTCTCCTTCGGTCTCTGAGAAATAGTAACTTTTCCCTAGGTACCCGACCCAGCCATCAGGGCACCAAGGGACAGCAGGGGAGCCGGGAGGATCAACCTGAAGTTTCAGTGCTACCCCCGGAGGGAAAGAGAAAGTAACAGACACAGCGTGACAGAGACCCATCTGTTCTTATGCAGTTATACGCAGCAGTAAGAATTTCACACACACACACTGAGATTAACCCAGCCCATCCTGTGCCCAGTGCTCAGATCTGTATATTTGATTCAGCCTGCATTATTAAAACAAAAAAAAACCTAGATAAAGTCCAGCCACAAGATGGCACCAGAGCCTCATCACAAAAGTTTGCACTGACTGGCTGGGAGAAAGGTTTTAACTCAGTGGCGGGCAACCTGTGGCCCATCAGGGTAATCTGATTGCGGGCCACGAGTCATTTTGCTGACATTGACCGTCCACAGGCACCGCTCCCTGCAGTTCCCAGTGGCTGCGGTTCTCTGTTTCCGGCCAATGGGAGCTGTGGGAAGCAGCGCCTGTAGTTGAAGAGGCTGCAGGGATGTGCTGGCCACGAGTTCCCACAGTTCTGACTGGCCGGAAACAGAGAACCGTGGCCACTGGGAGCTGTGGGGGGTGGTGCCTGCGGACAACTTCAGCACAATGTCACCCGGCCTGTAATCAGATTACCCTGATCGGCTGTTCACCGTTGTTTTAACTCATTCTACCCTCATTTAGAGGCCTCTTTATTGGATATTGCATCTGATAAAAGATGACCAAGTAACGAAACTAAAGACCTCATTGAAATTCTAACCCTTTCAGGGCAAAAAAGGAGGCTTAGGGACTGGCGCCCATGAACCATATCACAGAGAGGATTTGAAGGGCACATGGGCAGTCATGTTTAGGGCAGTTGGAGCAAGAGTCTCGTATAAAGCCACTTTGTGGCCCAACTATGTGAGGCAAGAAGAGAGAAAAACGTGCAATTGCAGCAACTCCTGGGCCGAATGGAAAACAGAAAGGAGCAAGGAGCGCTGAACTCTCTCACCTGACAAAGCCACGATGACGGCGACAGCAATGGTCAAGAGTATAAAGAGGAATTTACGTGTGCAGTGTTTCTAGGGCGTGGCCCAACGCTGGCCACCTGAAAGAAAGAAACCTGTTGGGTCTCCTGGAGGAGGTGGATGGGAGGACCCAGAGTTATTAATACCAGCATGTCAGCTGCCAGTCAGGGCATTCAGTTAAACGGCTCCTGCTTTCTCTCCCTTACGCTCATTGTTCCGCTCCAGGCTCTCTGGATATGTGATCCCGAGTATCCCAGGACTGCCTGGCTCCCAATTAACAGAGGAGGGGAATGTGTCTCATTCTGCAGTCTCTTCCCTATGCCCTGTTTGTGCCCCCTACCCAGGAGATCAGACTCTCTCAGACACCGAACCCACAAACCTAGTGGCCCTATATTAAGTCAGGATGCTCTAAGCCAAGCCATGTGGGGGAGAGATGCTTGAAATTTGACTCCCTTAGGAGAAGAAGCAACATACATTCGGTATTGGTATCCTGAAAGAGCAGAGAAATTGCTACAGGATGGAAAATGTTCCCATTCCATACTACAGGGACTGCAGCCATTAGTCTGATAGATTATGTTGATTTACACCTATACTGCATTAGAAGGCATTTATACAATAGACCAGAAACACCAGTGTCAGAGAGAGAAAATAACCTCTCATCTCCTACTAGAGATTCCCTTGATTATGCATCCCAGGATTGTACTAGCCCTTTTGGCCACAGCATTGCACGACAAGTCCACGTTCAGCTGTTTATCCACCATGACCTTCAAATCTTTTCCAGTGTCCCTGCTTCCCAGGAGAGAGTCCCCTATCCAGTAAGCCTGACCTGTGTTCTTTGTTCCCAGATGTACACGCCGACACTGAGCTGTGTTCAAACACCTCCTGTTTGCTTGCCCCCAGCTTACGAAGCGCTCCAGATCTCTCTGAAGGAAGAGGGCAGGTCTCTGATTCAGAGTGATCTAGATCATTTGGTAAACATGGGGAACAAATAATTAATAACAGGCTCTTCAGTCTCGCAGCGAAAGGTACAACATGATCCCAGGGCTGGAAGTTGAAGATAGACAAAGTCAGCTGAAAAGAAGGCACATTTTTACTAGGGAGAGTAATTAACCATTAGAACAATTTACCAAGGGTCATGGTGGTTTCTCCATCAATGGCCATTTTTAACACAAGACTGGACGTTTTTCTAACAAATCTGCTCTAGACATTATTTCAGGGAAGTCCTCTGGCCTATGCTACATAAAGCATCTAAGTTGCTCTATAAACAGCCATGCATTCAAGGAAGGTTGCAGTCTAAAAAATATCACCATTTTGTCCAAAAATTTTCTAAAGAGACTAGTGCTGTAAGCCAGACCTAAGATTCCTGTAAGCGAAAGACACACACCTCACAACAGGGGCTGGCTGGCTCGCCCAGCGGTGTGGCTATGAACCTGCGTTCCACTATCGCGCGCACTCAACCCTGCCAACTTTACTGCTGATGCAGCCAAAGTTCCCGCGGCCTAGCTTGTGTTCAGACAAAGCTATCCTACAATTCCTGTGGTCTGTGTGTTCCTGTCCTTCTGTCTCCCATCTTCCCACTTGTCTCCCATGAGCTGGAAGCAACCTGCTCTCTCAAATACAGTCGCCCTGCGTTTAACCTTTCATTTCCACACGGACGACTTGGTTTGAAACACAGCTCCGCCTCGTTTCTTAAAAAAGCAAAGAAGATGCCTATTGACCAGTATGTTGCAGGATGGACAGAGACGTTCTCCCATAATACACCACGAACCAAGCCCTAGAACTGCTCTAGCTAGCCGATCACTAAGAACTCTGGGACACGCCCCAAGAAGCCACCTTGTATGACAGGTGTCGGTGCATCCCCAGTATGGATGCAACTGCCAGGACGCAGGGCAGGTATGAGGTGTGCGGTACGGATGCTCACAGGCGAGTTGGAAAGCACAGGCTTGCACACCCGAGTACACAGACCCGGGTATACTATGCATTAGAGACATCCCCTATGCGAACCAAATTCCTCTTTTGTATGTGCAAATGCAGAATACTGGGCTCGCAATGCCTTGGGTGCATTAACCACATCCACTTCTGTCTTTGGCCGTAAAGAGGGAAAGGAGAGGGCCCAAGGGCCAAATCATCATGTGCAGGTGCAATATATGCTCCAGCCCAGAAATGTACGTGAACCTACTTAATAACCCACAACATTCCCACAGCTGTGCATAGAGTTGCAGGTACAAAATGAGGAAACAACACATAGGGGAGGGTTTGGGGGTGATCAGAGACACCTGACTGCACGTGCAAATGCTGCATCCTCCTTTGAAAAGGCAACCTCAGTATTTAAACAAGGTTATGGTTAGTGTGGACAGAGGGGGAAAAAAAGCAGGTTAACCATGCCATAAACCCTCTTCTAATTCTGCCAGACACCTAGGCTAAAACATGTTTGTCCTGTCCACTTATCAAGAAGAATTTTGTTATAACACAGAAGAGCCATGACCACGTTTCAGAGCTGTGTCTAAACATGGTTGTTCTTCCAGTGTAGATGGGTCTTACATTTGTCTCTACCACCACCCTGTATCTGAGCAGTGAGACTCTGGTTACCTGGTTGTCCTGCCCTCTTTTGATCCCCATTGTTATTAAGAGGGTCCTCAGCAAAATTCTCAAGCTCTCTTCTCTGAGTGAGACACATGGTCTATGAACACTGGGCTCTGCTCAACTCTCTCTCAGGCTGACAGTGTGTTTAGAAGAGGAACCGTAGTCATTTGAAGACCTGAAATCCAAGATTTAAGAGTCAGGACATTTGGGTTTTTGTCATTCATTGCTACACGGTGCTCAAAACAAACAGCCAGGGCTTTTAGCAGGGGCAAGTCTTACATTGCATTGGCACCTTCAGTCTAAAAATATCTTTGAAACATTGCTGCACACTATGGACAAGGATTTCTTCAGCCAGTCACTGAATGCAGACACTCCTGGGGCAGCTAGTTAATGGCACATAGCTACAGGGGAAAAAAAAAATCGTATCATAAACTGTTAACGGCCTACATGCACAAGAAACTGCAGAGGGAATTTGAAGGAAACAGAAAATCATTTACTGTGTTCAAATCTGGCCTGGATCAGGATGTAATCAGCATTTTCCAGACAGAGACCTAAGGGTGCTGATTTCAGTGAGGGCGTTTCTCTGGGGCAGAGCATATGATGAGGTGAGGCAGAGTGTGTGTGAGACCCTATCAGCCTCGGGCTCCTCCCAGCCTGGGGTTCTCAGCCGCCCAGCCAGAGGGGGGGCCAGGGGCTCTGGAGAGTTCAAGCCCCAGCCAGTCCTGGTTGAACTCGGCTCTGGATGCTACTTTAACAGTAGGTTGGGGAGTTCATGTCTTGCATGTAAACTAGCGCTTTCCCTCCCACGCTATTTTGACAGCACCCCGGCTGCCTGCCACCTACCACGATTAGAGCTAAAACAGTGAAATGGTGTCACAGCTGCCACCTCCAGAATAAGGTCCTGTCTACATTAGAGGCAATTGCACTAGTGTAGCTCTACTTGCAAACCCCTAAGAAGCCTGCTACATTGGTGCAATAAGCAATTTGTACCACTATCTTACCAGGGAAAGGCCTTGTCCACATTCAGCATTGCACAATACCAATGATTACAAGTCAGTTAAACCCATTGTGCTTTAAAGTCAAACAGCTGCCCGCAGAAGGCTCTGGTTTATTTGATGGCTGGTCCATGATTTAGTTCTTAGACTATTGTTATACAAATAATCAGAGCGGGTTGAAAATTTTCCGACGGAAGAATTTTCCATCAGATAAAATTGATTTGACAAAAATCAAAATGTGCTGCAGGACCACGTCTATTTCAACAAACAGGGAGACTCTCCCAAGCTGTTTTCTCCTTGTATTATCATTGACCAGGATCCCGCTGTGCTGGAGAAGTTTGTGGTTCCAAATGAACTGAAGGACAAATGTTCGTTTTCATGTTTTCTAAACACATGGTGTTAGTAAGTAAAACCCCAAAGTGTGGATTCATTTAAACAGGCAGTGTTAGTAAAACCCCAAAGTGTGGATTCATTTAAACACGCGGTGTTAGTAAAACCGCTACGTGTGGGTTCAGTCAAACAAAATCTCGCTGTTGCCCTCTCTCTCTCTCTCTCTCTCACACACACACACACACAAACTCTTAAATCAACAAACTGAAGGGAAAAAGGATGTTGGATGGGATGCTGCTGTGATTTAATAAATGGCTTGAAATGCAGCTGAGACCTCCAGGCCCCTCGTGCCAAATGAAAAGGAATGTATTCTGTCTTGCAAAAGGATTAGTGTAGAGTTTGGATTTGGTTTATTTCTAAATTCTTGTATGATTACGACATTTATCCGCTGAGGTCATTTGCCTTCTTGAAGCTTATGTGGGCGTTCTGTTTTTACTTTTTAAGTTCCGATCCTGCAGTGCTGCAGCAGACCCTTATGCCTGCAGAGCTCCTCACTGAAATCAGCGAGCTTCTGTGTGGTGTGGGATTCTGCCCACAAAGAACTCATTGCAGGATTGGGGTGTCAGTTGTAGAAAGGCTGATCTTATGTTCAGATCACAAACCAAACAAGTTTTTTTTGATTGAGAAAAATTTCGGAATAGGGGACTGTTCTCTAGATTCCTCCCTCCACCCCTTTTTTTTTTTAACTCTGCTCTTTGCAAGACTGGTAAAGAATAAGGCATCATCCTGGCATCTCTGAAACCACAATCATTCTGTTGCTTATTTGACACCAGTCAAAGAAAACCACAAAGTTTCCCCGCTTGTCATGCTGCCAACTCCTGAAAATAATAACTGTGCTAATTATACTGTAGCTGCAGTGCAATTTAACAGCTGGAAGGCCTGTGGGTGTATGTTCTAGTCTGGGTTAGGATAGTTGTTGTAAGGAGTGATCGTGAGCAATTGCATTATCTGGCCGTTACAAGAGATATTCTTCCATGAGGATGTCCCTGTAGTGGGTGTTTTTGGGTGCTGATATTGATTGGTTTTTAGTCTGACCTCTTGCTTTTACAGGCCAGTGGTGCCTGGCTTCTGTCACGGACTACGTGAATCCTGTAATGAATTCCATTGGCTGTATAGAGACTGGACAGAGACAGGCAGATGTAGCTTCAGTGCAAGACTGCAAAGCATATAAAGTCAACATGACGGTCCTTCTCCACACACTGCAAAAATAACTTTTAAGTGTAGTGTAACGTGCTGGTTTTTTCTTTCCAATGTGGAGAGAAAAAAAATTGTGTTGAAGAAGCTAGGTTAATTCTCTAAACCAGTGTTTCTCAAATGCGGCCACTGTGGGCTGTTCTTGCAGCCACAGCCTCCTGGGTGGTTATGGGCGGGGTGGAGTAAATCAGCAGCCCCTCCCCGGGAGCTGCCAACAGTGGTTGGGCCCTGGCCACCTCTGGAGAGAGAAAATCTGGAGGAGCAGACAGCCAGTGTGTGTTCCCCACCTTCCATGGGATGGTGGGGTTGGGCTTCAGCCCTGGGGTGGTGGGTGGCAGGTTCCACCCGTGAGGCTTTGGGCTCCATCGCCGGGCCCTGTCCTCGGGCATGGGGCTTTGGGCTCCATTCCCTGGCTGTGAGGTGATGGGCTCTGGCCCTGAGTTCACCCTTCTCAATCACCTCAATCCCTGTTGCCTCCCCCAGTCCCCCATTGCCCCACTGCCTCCTTAACCACTTCCCTATCCAGGGCTTCATTTGTCTCTGGGCTTGCCGGGACCGAGTAAGTCTGCAGTGAAAAGCGATATTTGTTAGTATCACTTTTCACAACAGACTTACCAGCTAGCAAGTCTTTTAAAAAATTGTCAGAGCAGCCACCGGCAAGAGTTAGTGGTCGCACACTGAGGCTACCAAAAAGTTTCTTTTGAGAACCCCTGCTCTAAGCACTGGAGAACTGAACAGAGACAAGCCCAGCCGTGCAGCACCAGACTAGGACTTGCTCAATATTTAAGCCTATATCTGTGATCCCTCCTGTGTCTGCATTGGTCCCAGCCCCGCTCCTGCTTTGTTGCAGCCCTGCTCCCATACGCTTCAGCCTTGCTCCCCTGCTTGGTTCCTGAATCTAGCACTGACCCTTGGCTCTGACTCCAGCCCTGACCACTAGCCATGATTGCCTGTGCCCTGGTCTGTGACAGAAGGAAGGAGACAGGAATAGATGAGCTAGAACAGGGGGAACGAGAAGGCAGCCACCCCGCTGGAACATGACATGAAGGGACATCAGAGGGGGCAATCCCTAAACAAAACAACAAAAAATAAATCCATTCACTCAGCTCGACTGTAGGATTCAACGGGCTCTTCCTTTCATGGACTTGTGTGACAGTGAGGGCGCGGCCAACAAATCTCTCTGGGAATTGATCTAAACAAACAAAGCGACTTCTGAAACTCTTGGCTTTGCATAGCATACAGGTAGGTAACATGTTAGGACACAGGCTTTGGTTACAACATTCTGTCCAGGTTTTCATCCCTTGGCATCACTGGTATTGCAAAGCCTTCCAGAAGTGATATGTGACTAGCGATCTCTTGCACCTACGGATCCATGGAAATGCTATTGAGGCTGCGATGTCACGGTTGCATGCTGCAGTGATGCCAGTACCCGAGGGTGGGGACCCTAGCCTAGATGTGTACCTTACATGGCGTACTTTGTATAAGATTGATCACAGTTGTGCAACAGTGGTGACACGTTACATTTTTGTAAACAGGAATCATGTTTCTTTTCTACAGCATCACAAGCAGCGCAAGGTATAGCGGTGTCCTGGCCTTGCTCTACACGTAAAAATTAGGTCGACCTAGTTACATTGCACAGGAATGTATAAAATGTCACACCCTGTTCTGACGTAGTTAGGTTGATCAAGCCCCCCCACCCCCTGGAGACTCAGCAAGGTTGGTGGAAGAGTTCTCTTGTCGATCTAGCTACTCATTGGTGGAGGGGTTACCTACATTGATGGAAAAACCCTTTGTGTCGTAGGAAGCATCTGCAGTTCCGAGGTACAGCTGCAGTGCCATAGCTGTGCTCCTGTAGCCGCTGTAGTGTAGATGTACCCTAAGTTTTAAGGGTATCATAGGCACTGACTCGGGGGATGCTCGGACCCATGGGAAAAAAATAATGGGTGCTCAACAGCCACCCACTGATCAGCTGTTCAGGGGCGGACGGGAGCCAGGAGGCGCTGGGGGGCAGGCGGGAGGGAGGGCGGGGCTAGGGATGTAAAAGTCAGCCAGTTAACCAGCAAGCATCAGTTTTATCCGTAAGGTATTCTGGTTAACATTTAAACTCCACTGTGGGATTCCGCTGCCTGCCCCGTGCCATGTATGATGGATCCAGGCTTCTGCTCCCCCAACCAGGGCCGGCTTCAGGTACCTGCTTAGCAAGCAGGTGCTTGGGGCGGCCTCTCGGGAGAGGGGTGGCACATCCAGGTATTTGGCAGCAGTTTGGCGGAGGGTCCCTCGCTTCTGCTTGGAGTAAAGGACCTCCCGCTGAATTGCCACAGATCGCGATCACGGATTTTTTTTTTTTTTTTTTGGCTGCTTGGGGCTGCAAAGCCTCTGGAGCTGGCCCTGCCCCAAACACCAAGATCCCAGCTGCTGGCCTGGTCCCCACGGTACCAGCTGTCAGCCGCAGATCCCAGCTGCTGCCCTACCCCTGGGGTCCCAGTTGCCAGCCCCACCGCCGGGTCCCAGGCTGCTGGCCCTGCCCCTGGGGCTCTGCACAAGGTGGCAGCTGGGATCCTGGGTGCAGGGCCAGCAATGGAGTCCCCACGACGGGGCCAGCAGTGAGCGGAATACCCGGGCACGGCGCGGCAGCAGAGCCCTGGGCATGGGGTCGACAACTGGGATCTTGGGCGCTGAACCGGCAACTGGGACCCTGGGCGGAGGGCAGCAGCAGAGCCCCAGGCATGCAGCACAGCAGCCAGGATCCTGGGCTCACGGGGCAGCAGCAGAGCCTAATGGTTAAATGTTTAACTGGAACAATTTTAATATTTTAAACATTTACTGTTTTAAAACACTAGTTACATTCCTAGGCAGGGCACACTTGGGGAGGGGGCAGGGAGAGGTGAGGTCTCAGGGGAGGGGCAGAGGCGGAAAGAGGCAGAGCGATGGTGGGGCCTTGGGGGAAGGGCAGAGTGGGGGCAAGGCCTCGGGGCACTGACCGGGAGAGCAGAAAGTCGGCACCTGTGAAGAGTACACCAGGCCTTATTCTGGAATAAGAGTATCCACAACAAAAATTGTACCTGTATCAGTTTAACTGTACTGATATAACAGGGAAAAATTTTCTGTGTAGACAAGAGTCATGTTTACAGTACAGACTTTTGCCGGCATAGCTGTCGGTTCGGGGTGCATAGATGCAGTTATGTGAACCAAACAGTGCTTTTACTGGTAAAGCTTGTTTTGCTCACGCAGGGAGGAATAAGCTAATAACTACAAAGCTGTGCTTTTAAGGGTCAGTTTTTTTCATTGAATAATACCAAGGTGGATTTGATTTAAATCAAATTGATTTAAATCACTGGTCAGGAAGACTTGATTTAATTATGGATTTCTACATAAAAGTGTATTCTTGTTGGTTGTTATAACCTTAATATTCTTCACAACTCAGAGATAGACGTAGGTTTCATTTTTAGAAGGTACACACTATACATTTTTAAACCGTGATTTATTCTGAAAACTTTTCAGATCAGTTTTACAGCTATATCAGAAAACGAATGATTGTTTGGTTATTTCATTTACCAAAGGTAATTGAAGCAGATATTTATGAAGTCATTGGGAGGTGAACTATCTCCAGTTCAACAGGTTAATCATTAATATTTGGAGGATTTTCTTGCGAGGCTGTATTAGGAGGAGAACATCACCAGACAAACATTTACGTTGTTTTATTTAACTAAAACAACAACGTTCTGTGTTGTGGATTTTTTTCTTCAACAGCAAACATAATGTTTTAATGAAACAAGCATCTGAATTTTTGAATTTAGTTAAACATTCAAGTTTTTTTTAAATCAGGTTTGTTTTTGTTAAAAATTGTTTTTAACTAAAATAGTTACATGAAATATAAAGCCTGTCTTACCCACAGGTAGAGGAACTTCACTCAAATATTCCCAAATTGGATTGGATTTTTTTTATCTTTATTTTTTTTTTTTAAATCATTGATTTTTATCCACTCTGAAAAATACAGATTTGGTGACCCTGAAACATTTTGTGACTTTGTGTTGATTTCACTGAATTGTTTTAATCGGGTGGGTGGGGAACAAAAATTTCCAAAACAAATCAGAAGTTTCATTTCAAAAGGACACACTTTGATTTGTTTGATTTGAAACTTGTTTGTTTTGGGTCCCTGTAGTTTTTTTTTTTTTAAGAACATCAATCAAATATTTAAAAAAAGTTCAGCATTGAAATAAACTGACCTGAAACAAAAGGAATTACTTTGTGAAGGTTCTCTAGCCTGTGTTATACAGGCGGTCAGAGTAAATAATCACATTGGTCCCTTCTGCCCTCGGAATCTATAAATTTTTCCCCTGATTTTTTTTAAGAATTGCCAGCGAATCAAAAAAATCTGTTATTTGCCCACTTCTAGCTGTAGTTGGTTCCTGTGGTTTTCAATCAGCGTTTCTAGTCCAATGTCGCTCAAGCTCAGAAAGTCTGTTCCAGTTTCAGCATCTGTGGCTGGAAGTTCCTTCCCTTGTGCTCCCAAAAGGGCAAGGGGGTACATTTACCACTACAGTAGACGCCTGATTTGGTGGCAGGTTGTTATTTGTTGAATGCTCTCGCACGGCTTTCTCACTGGTTTACATTCATGTCAACTCCTCCCCCAATTAGGGTGTTTCGTCCAGTTACCAGCGTGAGACTGAACATCGGTTGCACAATTCTCTCCCAGTTGAGCAGTTCTTTGGATTCGGAGTTGATGCTGCAGGAAACAGGGTGAGTTATGATTCTGATATTAGGAGACTAGTGGGGAGGGGGTCTGAGGGGAAGGCAGAGGCCTGGCCCAGAGAGGCAGGGAATGGGATGAAAAGAAGAGTTCTGAGAGAGAAATGCAGAGGAGGGCGGGTGATGAGGTGGGAAAGTTGGTGCAGCATTCAAAGTATTGCTGGGTGAGAGGAAGTTTTGGGTGGGGGAGAGTTAGACAGGGCCGTCCTTAGGCATAGGCAACATAGGCAGCTGCGTAGGGCACCTGAAAATTTGGGGCACCACTGGGTCTTAGTGTCCACCCTCTTCTTTTCCTATCCCTGTTTGACCCTCCTTGGCAAAGGCCCCTTTTCCCAAACTGCAGCTCCCACAGGATTGGGGCCCTGGCTCATCAGCCTGGGCGGTGAAAAATTTTCTTTTCCCCCTTGAGGGAAAAGGGAAAGATCTAGTAAAGTTTTTAGAAATTGCTGAAAAAATAAAAACCTCCCAAAGTCTGCCAAGACACCTATTGCAACAAAAACACCATTGAAACTGGTTAAAAAGAGAAACATTCTTAGGGGTAAATATAAGCCATTTTTTAAAACAGGCCCCCCAAATTGGCCAACCCCCAGGGGTAAGTTTTTATATACTGAAAAACAAGGGTTTTTTCAGAAAAGTTTGGTTAGTTCCCCCCCCTGGTTTTTTTTAGGTCTGGTTAACAAAGCCAAAACAACAAGGAACGAGGGTTCCCCTTGGTTGGCACGCTCAGAGGACCCCCTAAAACCAAATTTTATTTTTTTGGGCAAAAAAAAATCAAGCCGTGTTTGGGCCCTAAGAAACCCATTTTTTTTCCCATCAAGCTTGTCCCACGAAAAGCTATAAATGCCCCAAAAATTAAAAATTTTATCTACGTTTCCAGTTGTCCTGACCTTTACTTACAAAAAATAATTTGGTTTGCATCTTCCCCCCAATGTAATATTTACAACAGAACATGAACATGTTCCCAAAAAGGTTCCCCCCTAAACAGGACCTTAAAAAGTTTTTTTAAAAAAAATTTTTTGCCCCCTTTTTAAAAAAAAAAATTATTTTCCCCATTAGCTTTGGGAAGCGGGGTTTGAAAAAAGAATTAATAAATTTAAAAATCACATTTTTTCTAAAAAAATGCTTGCCAAACATAGAAAGGTTGTTTTTTAGATGCACAAAATCAATCCCCCCTTTTTAGCCCCCCTTAAAAAAATGCGTTGGGATCTTTTTCAAGACATGCTTTTACCCCCCCAAAGTTTTTTAAAATAAATCCTTCCAAAAGACCCGTCCCCTTTTACCCCCCCCTTAAAAAAAAATCTAAAAAGGTACCAATTTTTTTTAAATTACTATAATAGTAGTTAAAAAAAAAAAAAAAAGGCCCCCTTCCAAAGTTTCTTCCTGTCCTTTCCCTGTTTCCAAATCCCCCTTTTCACCACTCCACCTCTCCCCCCACTCCCCACTGAAGAGGCCCAAAAGGACAGCAGCAAAAAAGCCTGTGGCACCTTTTAAAAAGGGAAAACCAAACAAGTCCTTTCCCCCTTCCCTTCCCCAGAAAAATTAAGTCTTTTTGGAAAAAAAAAAAAAAACCCAAAGGGAAAAAGTTTCCCCTTTTTTTTTTCCCCCCCCCTTTAACTCACCTGGACCTAAAAACCTGAATCTTTCCCCGATAACGGTGAAAAACCTAGATTCGCTTTTTTTTTTAAAAAGAAGAACAAACCCCCCTACCCCAAGCCCAAAAAATAGTTAAAAACAAAAAAGACCCCCTTCCAGATAGCGCTGACAAAAGCCTTTCCCTTTCTAACTACTAAAAATGACTTTGGAACAATTAATTTTTTTTTTTAAAAGTGTGGGAAAAAAATTGTTTTTCCATAAAAAACCCCATGGTCCTCCTTTCTTGTTTAGGGAAAAGAAAAATCACAACAAAGGGTAACATTAAAACTGTTTCCTTGTTCCCCTTTTTCCTTTCCCAAAAGGCAAAAGCCATTTTGAACATTGGTTTTTTGAATTTCATGAAAAACCTTTAAAATCCTTCCTCTTTGAATTAAAGGTTTATGGATTTTACAAAAATAATGTCCCTTTTTTGGGTTTTCCCAAGCATTTGACTCTTGTTATGGAGATCACACAAAGTAAATTACTGTTGCCTTTTTCTAAAAGCAATGAACATTGTTATGAACACACTAAACCTCTCTGATTAATTTAAAATAATGTCTTTGTTTCAGTGAGTTAAATATGTAGTAATATGGAATGCTGGTTTAAGGTTTGAATACATTTAAAATATAAATTCAGCTTAGAAATACTGATTAAGAAAATGTAAAACGGAGAAGAGATGCATCATGTATTCCATTATATGTAATGTTGTATTCAGCAGGACAGCTGACTCACCCTTACTACGAAGTTTTTGCAAATAAATCTCTGACAAACTTCAGGCCATATCAAAAAATCTGTGACTGACATTTTTTATTCCCAAATTTTAGTGCTTTTAATTAGGTACTTTCTTCATGTCCATTCTGCATGAGGGAGAGGGTATGGGAGTCTCTGCGGGGAACTGTGACTCTCCACCACCATGAGGAAGGCCGGGCATCTCATTATCCTTTGCTGTCTCGTCCCTCCTCCCCCTCGCCCTCCCCCACCAGGCTGTGAGCTTGGGCTGCCATCTGGCATAGGGGCACCAGTTTAATAATACTGCGTAGGGCCCCATAAATCCTAAGGACGGCCCTGCAGTTAGACAGCTGTAGATTTGGGGGGAGGCGGGTAATTTTGTTGAGTCAAAAATCCAGTTTTTATGAGTGAAAAACTTCCGATGGAAAATATTCGACCGGCCTTATAAATTTCATGTAACTATCCAGAACATTCTGGTGCGTTCTTGGTTAACAAGGGAGCCATAGCTGCGTGTAATGCTGACACGCAGTGGAGATTTCCAGGATTGTAGCGCGGTGATAGGGAAATGTTGGTAAACTGGTAAGCTTAGTACAGAACCCAAGGAGAAAACACTGGTTTGGGGAGAAAGAGTTCAGCCTGAGAGGGATGGGGCAGTGCGGTCTAGCGAGCAGCGAACAAGACTGGAATTTGCAAGAGCTGGGTTCTATTTCTGGCTCTGCTGGGTGACCACAGGTCAGTCACTTCTCTTAGTGGCTTAGTTTCCCCCTCTGTACAATGGCAGTGGTGATATCGAAGTGCTTTGAGATCTTTTGAAGGTAAGAGCCAGGTATTATAAGATGAAGACTAGTATTGTGGCTAAGACTGGGACCCAAAAGACCTGGGGTTCAATTCTGGACTCAGCCGTAAACTCCAGGTGTGCCCTCGGATCCATCAGGTAGTGCAAAAATGACACCGACACCGTGAGCGAAAAATTTTGAAAGGTGTTCAGACACCTACAAATGCAGATAGGCACCTAGTGGTATTTTCAGAAGCAGGTTAGGCCCCTAACTTCCGTTGACTTGGGCTTCCATTTTCCAACCTCTAACTAACTCCCACTGAAATCAATATGAGTTAAGCACCTAAATAGCTTTGAAGATCTGGACCTTGAAGAACAATTCAGATGTCTGTCCTTCCACTGCCAAAAACACACTTTTCCTTCCCAAATACAGATTTTTGAGGTAAAGAAAAATTTCAGCACCTGTGATGAATATTTCAGAAGTTACGAATGACTGAAAATTGGCAGGGAAGGGTGATTAGAATGGAAACAGGTTTGCAACCTCAAGTACAACAGTGCTAGTAAATGCTCACCAAGACTAAATATTGGATTTGTTCTACCAGCAACATTTTTCTTTAAACTCAGCCCTCGAAGTCTCCTTTAGCTAATTGTGGCAGTGCGGCCAACAGATGGACTCCATCTGGGTTGTATTAACAACATGCAATTCTGGGGTGTATTAACAGGAAGGTCAAATGTAAGACACGGGAGGTCATTGTTCCGCTCTACTCAGCGCTGGTGGGGCCTCAGCTGGAGTATTATGTCCAGTTTTGGGCACCACACTTTCAGAAAGATTGGAGAGAATCCAGAGGAGAGGAACAAAAAACATCAGAGGCTTAGAAAACATGACGTATGAGGAAATGTTGAAAGAAATGGGCATGTTTAGTCTAGAGAAGAGAAGGCTGAGGGGGGACTTGCTAAGAGTCTTCAAATACGTAAAAGATTATTATAAAGAGTATGGTGATCGATTGGTCTCTAGGCCTTCCAGAGATAGGACAAGAAATAATAGACACAATCTGCACCAAAGGAGAGTTAGGTTGGCGATTAGGATAAACTGTCTAATTCTAATGATAGTTACGCACTGAAACTGATTACTAATGGAGGTTGTGGAATCCCCAGGTATTTAAGAATGGGTTAGAGAAGCACGTGTCGGGATGGTCTAAGTTTACTTATTCCTGCCTCAGCATGTGGGGATGGACTAGATGACCTCTTGAGGTTCCTCCCAGCTCTTTATGATTCTATGCTGCCTAAAGTATTTCAATTTATTTGTCTTGAAAGTTTAAATTAATTTCATCCAGTGAACTCCTGTCTGTTTTCTTTCATCCTCTGGTATAAGAACAGAGCAGACTATAACTCAAGTGGAGAAACCTTAGGAAGGAAGGAACCTGGAGCCAGGACTGTCACAGCTGATCGGGAGTAATTCTGTATCAGTGAAAGAGTTGATTGGGACACACGGACAGCTCGCTTCCCAGGAAAGATGGAGAAAACTAATTCTCATTCCGAAAAGGTGCAACATTACAACTGGATTGAAAGGGGTAATCTGATGGCCATTCCTTCCTCTTTCTTTCTGGGGGCATGGGAAGTGAAGCGTGTTGTAAAGGATTAGACCCTGAGTGTCTGGTAAGATTTGAATAGCCGATTTTTCAGAGGTTCTGAGAACTCACTACTTCCATTGTGTGAGCTGTGGGTGCTGAATGCACCTGGAAGCAGGACCAGCCAGAGGTGCCAAGACACTCTAAGCAACAGCCCTTGAAATTTAACCTAGGCAGAAACACCAGGAACACCTGAATAGCCAGACTTATCTTCTTCTTTTGTTTTTGGTCTGAAGGCCCCAATCCTACTAACACTTAAATTAATGCTTAATTGTCAGCAGGTTAGTAGTCACGTAGGCTTCAGTCTCAGCTATTTGTGCCCACTGCTTTGAAAATAGATCCCTTCTTTGTACTTCTAGCTGCCTATTTTACATCTGGGGAGCAAAATCACAAAGGATACGTGAAATATCCAAGGACACACAGGGACTCAGTAGTAGAGCTGGGAATTGTGTCCAGTGTCCCGAGTCCCATTCCAGTGCCTTAACCACGTGTAATTTAGTAGCTGGAAACAAGGAAGAGGAGCCAGTGCCATGTGACCACCCAGCTCTCTGCAGACAACCAGCAAGGGCTCTCAGAGCAAAGTTGGACAACCACTTGACTAAGGGATCCTGAAAGATGTCTGAAATGAACCAGACCCTGCTTTAGCCAGTGGAGATGGCAAGAGGTTGGCGGCTATCAAGATTAGATCAGCAATAAATATCGCCCTATGGAAGCCTGTCTAGATCCTTAACTTCTCATTCCCCTTTTTAGAAGAGGTGGGGGATGTTGTACGGCAACTGTAACGGCAAACTAAAGGAGTTTGTTTCGGGCAAGTCTGATGCATGGCTAACTCTGTTAGATATTTGGATACTAATGGCTTTTTCTCTTCCAGAGGGCAAATCTGCATGTATCAGATTTCTTAGACGCTGGATTAGAATTGTAGTTGAAGCTGCACTTCTCATTTCTTTGATAGGTGAGTAAACAGCCTTTTGTTTAGCTCAGTATTTGTTCTTTGCATGAGGCTGTTACAAACCTGCATTCTGTCTTCCCAGCTTCCCCCTGTCTAGCCCTCATCGTAACAGCATTCCCCCACCCCTTTGAGTTAGAGCAGCATTATTGTCCCCATTTACCTCGTGAGTAGAGCTGGCCTGGAGACAAAACTGAATTTCCATGAGAAATGTTGAGTGTTTAGAATTTTTCACCTCAATCAGAGACTGACTCAATAACCTGATGGGTAGGGAGCAAGTTCAACTTCCAGGTCTGCCTGATTCTCAGCAAAGACTTGAACATGCGTTTCTCACCTCCCAGATCAGTGCCCGTAGAAGTAAGGTGTGGCCTTGCAGGGACCTTGTCTCGGTTTCCTGTCTCTCAGGGCCTCTTGAGAACTCCACACAGTCCAAAAAGATATGAGGCAAAATTTCCCAGCTGCGGTTATACTTTATTACATCCAAAGAAACTTGAAATAAAGTCTCTCCCCTTGGGCTTAGGGGGTTGCACAACCCTCGTCTTTGGGGTTTGTATTTCCCAATCCTGGCTTGGAGTCTCTGGGGTTCTTCCCCCTCAGCAGAGCCCTCGATGGCTTTTTATCAGGCCTACGTGCTTGTTATTCCATTAACTGCCTAGATAGGCTCATTCCCCTTAATTTAGCTCTTTACCGGTAGCTTGGGCCTAGACTCCCCTTAAAGAGGCCAGCAAGCCCGTGAAAGTGCCCTAACCAATTGGCTACTCTGGGGCGTCTCTGTGTCTTGTTTTGATCCATAATCCCTCCCTGGACCCGAGAAACCTTCTCAGCAAAACCGATCTGTTTCGGTGAAAAGTTTCAGTTTTGACAAATTGGCATTTTCCAATTGAAAATGCGTTTTGTTAAAAATTTCCCGGCCGGCTCCAGTTATCATCTCCCATTTAAAGACGAGTAAACCAAGCACAGAGATGATATCACTTCTGATCTTTCCTATCAGTTGCCCTCTAGCCAGCAACCAGACACCGAAGAGTCTAAATCTGGGGAGTCTTCTTTTGATTCGTGCCCCTGTGACACAGAGAAGTGAGGCAGGAGAGAATCGGTTTCTTTCTTTCTCCTTTCCAGTGATGGGATTTAAAACCCAGCAGTCATGTCCACTCTCCAACGCTGCCTCATGTCCAACGAACCGTTCCACCCCCTCGTGTGTGGATGAGTGGATTGGATACCGAGGGAAATGCTACTATTTCTCAGAGGCTGAAGGGAACTGGAACAAAAGCCAGAGCCACTGCTCTGCCCTCGGTGCCTCCCTGGCTGTGATTGACACCCAGCAGGACCTGGTAAGGAAGAAACTGATTTGTTCTTTATGGCAATCTCAATAGACTAGGATTGCAATGCTAGTGATTGACTCATTTCGGGGTTCCAGGTTTGGAATGCTGGTGACTGACTCGTTCCAGGTTTGGAATGCTAGTGACTGACTCATTCCAGGGTTCTAGGTTTGGAATGCTTGTGACTGTCTCAGTCCGGGGTTCCGGGTTTAGAATGCTAGTGATTGACTCATTCCAGGGTTCCAGCCCTGAAGCTCATAACAGCTTCTGGTCCCTGTAGTGGTAAAGAAACCAAATAGCATGGAAGTTTCAGCAGCTAGATTCAAAACTAGCAACTGTGTCGTCATGGCTGAGTGTAAGTTGAAAGGCAGTTCCCATTACAAGTCTATTGCTAAGATTTTCTAAAGTGATGGGTAATTTTTTAGGTGCCTAATACCAGATGGCTTCAGGGGGCCTGATTTTGAGAAATTGCTGAGCTCCTGCCCTCTAAAAGTCAAAGCCCTTTAAGGCTTCTTACAATGCGCACCCAAAAATTACTGGTTACGTTTGAAAATCTTGATCTCTCTGGGGCCTCAGTTCCCCTTCTGTAAAATGAGGTTAATAATCTTCACTGGTGTCTGTCTTGTCTGTGAGCTCTTGGGGCGGCGACTGTCTCTCTTTATAGGGACATAAGACAGGCAGGGTCACTGAGTCCAGTACCTGCTATCGCAGGCAACCCCATTTGTTAATGAACTTATCAAACTCCATCTTCAAACAAGTTAGGGTGTTTACCCTCCTCCTTCTGCTATTGGTCAGCTGTTCCAGAACCTCCCCCCTTGATGAGTAGCAACTTCTAATTTCCAGCCTGAATTTATTCATGGCCAGTTTGTCCCTGTTTGTTCTTCTGCCAGCATTCTCTTTGAGCTTCACTAGCTTTTTCTGCTTCTGGGGTGTTTCATCCCCTGATGTATTTATAGAGAGCAGTCAGATCTTTCCTCAGCCCCGTAAACAAACCAACTCCTCTCCCATGTGCATGTGCATAATGATCTACACAGCCGCTTCCTTCCCTTGGTGGGCAGTAGCTAGACAGTGCAACGGCTGCTGAGCAGAAAAAAGTGTCTGCCACAAAGAGTTCTTAAGAGGAGCTCCGTCCCTGCATGGGAGTCATTGCCACTTTTTCCCCACAAAAAGCATTTTGGCCTCTTGTCGCAAGTTGATCCTACGTGGTTTATTTTTTGACTGAAAAGCTCTGTTATTATTTATTAGCGTCTAGAGGCCACCGCAGAGATCAGGGCCCCGTCATGCGAGGCACTGCACAGACACATAGCGAGAGACAATCTCTGGTGCAAAGATTTTATAATCCAAATAGCTCCTTAGGATCAACACTAATGACTACTTTCGCAAAGCACCAAAGCACATCCATGGTGCATTGTAGAAATATATTAGAGCAGGTCACAAATTGTCAAACGGAACAGTTGGGAAATGCTGGGTCATCGAAATATTTTGCTAGAATTTGTCAATTTAGAATTTTTGATGGAAAATTATCAGTTTGTTGAGGCTGAAATGAAAATTCAGATTTTCCCAAAATGCAGTATTTCATTCCATGAAAAATTTCGAACTTTCAACTTTTTCTCCTGATTCAGGAGAAAACTAAAATTCAGAATTGCCCACCAGATGGAACTTCCATTTTCCCCTGCTCTAAAATGTAGACGTACATTCATAATCGCTGTCATCATTAAACGTACAGTCTACTAAGGACCGTTGCACCAGTCTGAGTGCCTTTGGTACCTGGCATTGCACCAGCTGTTGTGTGATGAAGTTCCTAGATCTTGTTCAGTCCTGCGAACCCACAGATCTCTGGGGTGGCCCCGGATGTGGCACCAGCTAAGGTCAGGAAACAGTCCCCTTTGGGTGTTGCTGGAGAGTTTGAGAGCACGGTGCGCTGGGTTACTTTTGTCCATCTGGTGACATGGCTGAAGAGCCTGCAACACCACTTTTGAATAAAATGAGCGATTGAAGGAAGGCCGGATCTTTGCGACATTGTGACATTTCCCACAAAACCAAACCACGTTATGCTCAGGAATGGGCCTAGACAGAGTGATGGAACTATAGTCTTCTACAAGAGTGGGGTGGAATGATGCTGTGTGCAGTCACTGAAGGCCATTGTACATAACGAGCTTCCTCTTTGCTTCTTTATCACTGTAAGGATTTCATGCTGAGTTACAAAGGCACCACAGATGCGTGGATTGGTCTCCGGAGGGGCTCCGATCATCACTGGAAATGGGCAAATGGCACCAAATTCAGCAAACTGTGAGTTTCTTTGTTCATCTGGAACGCTGAGTCAGGCTGGGCTGTGGTTAAAACTGGAACTCAGGAGGTCTGGTTTCCATGCCCAGCTTTGCCACGGGCTGTGTGTGAGATCGGGGCCTGAGTCGTAGAATAATGCTTTGGCCAAATCGCTGGGTGGCTGGCCCTTTAAGGGGACGTGGGTCTCAGCCCCACCTGTGATGCAGTCAACTCTCCTGGGTGGGGGAAAATGGAGGTCATGTGACCCAATCAGGCGATAAGGGTGAGGCTTTGGGTGAATCAGAGGCTGAGCTGCTGGAAAAAGCACTCAGCCAGCACCTGGTCCCTGGAAGGAGGTCCGTGAAACCCTGGTCTAAAGGGAAGTGTGTGTGCAGGCTGGAGAGACCGACTTGAACCACACAGTCCCAGGTAGCAGCGCTGTGGAAACCCTGAACCTAGAGGGGTGGGCGAAAGGAGGCTGACTTTGGGAGCTGAACCATGTTCTATACATTAGACCCCAAGAAGAGGGTGATACGGTTTTAAAGACTTTTGTGCTGAGTGGCTGATTTCCAGGAACCTCGGACGGAAACTGAGGCAGGGCCATGAGGGGTGCTTACAAGCCACATCTTGCTGTTCTTTCCAGATTTGAAGTCAGAGGAGATGCAAACTGCGCATTTCTGATGGAGACTGCTGTCAGCTCTTCAAGGTGCTACACCATGAGAAGCTGGATCTGCAACAAACCATATGCATAATAGATGAAGGGAAAGTAACACGGACATGCAGGGGAGATGCCAGAAATGAAGGAATTAAATCACAGTTGGACTCTGAAAACCGAGAGCAAAAAACCTGCATCTTAGGAGTATTGATTTATCATCTCTTGCTGTCTCCAGATCAGATGGGCTCATTTTACAGGTAAACAGATGCTGCTGGGGTTTCCTCCTCTCCCTCACCGCCCCATTAGCTGCCAGCACAACAAGCTCGCCTCTGGGATCTGAGAGTCAAGCTGGGTTCTCGATTTCGTACAGCATCTCCAGTGATAAAAGTTCTACAGGGCACAGCTGCTGCCTTTTGTGGACACCCATGTTGTTCTTCCATCCCTTTCCTGTCTTCCCTTCCGTGACCGCCATGAGGTCCCCTGTCCTCTTCCCATGCTGCCCCTCTGACCCACACAGTCCCCGTCCCCTCCCTATCCTGTCCTCTGTGGCTCTCCCACCGTCCCCGCCTCACCTTGTCCAGCCCTTTACTGACCCTCCTGGGAAGGGTGTGTGTGTGCACCTATATATGCTCCTTGAAATGTTTTTTATCTTGGTTATTCATTAAGGCAGTAATGGCTGAGCAGAAGCGTATTACCCAACTGCCCTAAGTATTTACACATTACTCATTTCTGTGACCCCTGAGCCCCAGCAATTCCAGGCTACGAGCCCATAAAAAAAACTGGATCAAAAGTGTGAGCAGCATGTTGTCATGAATGTAAGGTTCAGCGTGAAATCCTAGCCCCACTGAAGTCAATGGGACTTTTGCTGTTAATGTCAAGGGTGCCAGAACTTCACCCTCTGTTTATACACTGTTTGGGGTAGGGACCATCTTTGTGTGCTGTGTTTGTACAGCCCCTAGCACAGTGAGGTCCCAGTCCATGACCGAGGTGTTACTACAGTCATATGGACCTTTAGATCAACACAATAATCAAGAACAAAGCAGGATTGCATTCACAAGAGTCTGTTAGCCACTATTGCCAAACCCAAGTGTTCACAAATCAGGAGTCAAAACAGTCCTGAAAATCATGTGTGTGATTTAAAAACCATGAGACTTTATTAAAAAATACAAAAAAAACAAAAAAGAGGGTCCTTTTTATTTGACTTCTGGGTTTTGAGCCTTCAGGGGGCCCTGTTTTCAAGCATTATGTCACAGTCACAGGGGCTAGAGTTGTGGTGGGTAGCTGTGACCCGTCACAGTGATCTGCTGGCAGGCCGTGAGATGTTTTGCTGATGTTGATCATCTGCAGGCACCTCCCCCTGCAGCTGCTAGTGGCTGCGGTTCTCTGTTCCTGGCCATTGGGAGCCCTGGGAAGCAGCGGCGCAGGGAGCGGTGCCTGCAGATGGTCAATGTCAACAAAATGTCTCATAGCTTGATGGGCGACATGCGACCTGTGGGCTGCAGGTTGCCCTCCACTGGGCTAGAGACTTGCTGCTGTTTTAATTCAAGCTGAGATCATCCTATAATCACGAGTCCAGGAGCTGGGGCTTTAAGAAACAGGCTATCACAGGGCGTGACTGCCCCATCATGTCCCCTTCTGTGGAGCATGTCTCTGCAGGTGAACCCTGCCTTACAGTCAGTTTCCACCTCTGAGGCAAGTCTTCTTGGCCTTCTGCACAGGGATCTGTGTTGGCGATTTCACTCCGTCTTGCAGCGAAGTCACTACACAAATTTAACTCCTTCCTGGGTAACAAAAGTTCAAGCCAACAAAAGGTTCTTCTGTTCCTTTTGGGCTCCTCTTTAGTCCACCTTCTTGGCTCAGTTTTCAGTCCCCTTTGGGCTATCTTTAGGTGCTTCCTTGTTCTGTTACAGAGTATTGATTTTCCCTGAGGTCCCTCTCAGTCTACTACTCGCTGGAGCGTCCCCCCAGAAACTGCTGATTTGACAAAATTTAAAATGTTTTGCTGGAACAGATTAATTTCATCAAAATTTTCAATGAAACATTTTAGAAGCACTTCGTTTTGACATTTATAGTCTAATATAAAAGACAAAGTGAAGCACTTGAAGAAGGCTCTCTTGATATTCCCCAAACAATTTTTTTTGTTTCACAGGAAATTTTGATTTTGCATTCCAATTCTGGACAAAAGGAAATTCTGAAATGTCAGGATGTCTCGCGGACTGGGAATGCCACACTTTGGTTACTGTTACTCCGGAATGACTTAGGTGCTTTAGAAGTTAGTTTCATAGACCCTTAGATTATCTAGTCTGACCTCCTATATAATACAAGCCATTAAGCTACTTCTGTTTGATTAAAGCATAACTTGTGTTTGGCCAACATACATCTTCCAGAAGGGCAGCCAGTCAAGGCGTCAAGAGATGGAGAATCCAACACTTCCTTTGGTCGTTGTTCCAATGGTTAATCACTCTCACTGTTAAGAAAGTCACAAAAGATCATCCCAGATCTCCTGAATCCCACAACACAAGACCAGCCTCCCTCTAGAAGAAAGCCACAAACAATTTCATCCACTTATATTTGGAAATATTTTTTCTCCTCCCTTTTCAAAACCACATGGTGATCCAGCCATGGGCTTAAAATGTATAACTCCAAGTCATAAAACTCATCACTGCCCATATACTAAAATACAAAGCTTTCATTTTTTCCAACCAGGTTTATAGCAGGATGGCTCCCATCTCACAAACCCACTTGAATTCGGTGTTGCAAGATTCAGAATTAATCCGATTCCTTCTGATCATCCCACAGCTGTTTCCTTCAGCAGAGCCAGTTACTGGGAACCTGCAAAAGATCTGTGATTTAAAATGTGATTTATTGCTATCGATATAAGAAGATTTCAGGAGCGTCACCTGTTTGGCACTCTGAAGTCTAAAATGTACATGGAGTCAGTGTGAAGTGATGGAATCAGCTACAAGCACAGTTGAGGGTTTGTGTTGTTCAGAATATCGCCATGTTCAGTCACTAAATATCTTACAGCTGATCACGTCAAGATTATGGCTCCAAACGTGGCTTGCAATTGGGGCTGGGTGAATAATGATTTTCTGGTTTGTTGGCAATTTAGTCCACACACAAAAAATTTGTTTCTTGCTGGACTGAAACCAAAACTTGTTGAGATTTTTGGCGAATCATAAAATAAAATTTTAAAAACATCATTTGGGATCCAACTAAACATGTTCTGTTTCGATTTTGACCATTTAAAGACATTTTTTCAATTTTAAAAACATAAAGAGAATTTTTAAATGAAAAGTAATTTCAAACCGAAAAATGGATATTTTTTTTTTCATAGATTCCACGGGCAGAAAATGCCATTGTGATCATTTAGTCTGACCTCCAGCATAACACAGGCCCGAGACCTGCCCCAAAATAATTCCTACCTAGAGCAGATTTTTTTAGGAAAGCATCCAATCTTCATTTAAAACTTGCCTTTGATGGAGAATCCACCAAGACCTTGGTGAATTGTTCCAATGGTTAATCACTCTCACTGTGAAAAATTTACACCTTATTTCCAGTCTGAATGTGTCTAGGTTCAGCTTCAAACCACAGGATCATGTTATACCTCTCTCTTTTAGACTGAAGATGCAATTATTAAATATTTGTTCCCCACATAGATATGTATAGACCCCTTAACCTTCTCTTTATTAAGCTAAATAAGTTGAGCTCTTTGAGTCTAGCACTATAAGGCAGGTATTCTAATCATTTAATCATTCTCGTGGCTCTTCGCTGCACCCTTTCTAATCTATCAACATCCTACTTGAATTGTGGCCACCAGAACTGGACACAGGATTCCAGCCACTGTTACGCAGTGCCAAATCCAGAGGCAAAACAACCTCTCAACTCCTACTTGAGATTCCCCTGTTTATGCATCCCAGCATCGCTTTAACTCTTTAGCCACAGTGTGAAGCTCATATTCAGCTGATTATTCACCACAACCCCCAAATCTTTTTCAGAGTCCCTGCTTCCCAGGATAGAGTCCCCCATCCTGTAAGTAGGGCCTGCATTCTTTGTTCATAGGTGTATACATTTACATTTAGCAGTACTAAAACGCATATTGTTTGCTTGCACCCAGTTTAAGCGAACTAGATCGCTCTGAATCAGTGACCGCTCCTCTTCATTATTTACCATTCCCCAGTGTTTTGAAAATGTCTACATACACCACTTTGATTGATGGATCAGTCGACTGATTTTCTGAAATGAACAATTCAGTGGAGCCTACTTGAATTTGCAGAACATTTCAGTGTCACTGAATCTCTGTTTTTTTGCCAAAAAAGGTTTTGGCAGAAAGTTTTTGCCTAGCTCTGTTGCATTCCTCCTGCGTCCATGGAGGGGAGGTAGAGGCATAAGAAAGAACGAGTGTAGCAATTGCTAATTCTTGAGGATGAAGAAGACCTTTCACCAATAGAGATTGGTCCAGTAAAAGATATTACCTCACCCACCTTCTCTCTCTCACATCCTGGGACAGACGCAGCTACAACTTTTCTACCTATGTAAACCAGTAACCACTTACAAACACTCACAGACTTTGATCTAATGGGGAAGTGTCCACCCAGGTCCATTTCTTCTCTGGAGATTTAATGGTAAGTCCAATCCAAACAAGGCTTGTCCTTTGAGTAATGTTCTGTATGAACTCCTGCCAAGTGTGAGACAGATGCATCAGGGTGAATATAATTGTCTGGTTTCTTGTGTTCTCCTCATGCCCCATGGGAACCCCATCTTGTTGAGAGCCCCATCGGATTGGAAAGATGTAGCTGGATGTAGTGGTGGACCAGTGACTTTACACAGCAGCATACGCTGGCATCCACACCACTATAACTCTTGACAAATTCCCATTGCTGAGCCCTCTTATAGAGGAAAGCACAAGGATAGGCCAGAAGGCCATACTCACTCCTGAGAGTGGAAGCAGGAGCATGTAGGGGGGAAGAGCCAGTGAAATTTTCCTATGGTTCTTGAGACCAACAGCCTGGAGCAAGACCACGTCCTCTGTCCCTCCCACTTACCCACAAGCCCCTTCCTCGGTAGGGCTGTCTCTACTGCCTGCAGTGGAGAGACACAGATTTAAAGCAGCAGGGGATCAGGTGCATGGAATTTTCCATTGAGGATGTTTGGCGTCATGGAACAGTCTAGCCTAGCTTGTTAAACCAAATATTCCACCTCTGAAATTCACCCTCATCCGCTGTGTTAGCAACATCCCCGGTAAACCATAAACAAAACCTCCCCAGGCAAAGTTAAACCCCCAGCATCGTTTCTTTACCATCTCCTCCTTGTCCTGGATCACCAGCATCTGAGACGTCCTCTTTTCACAGTCTTTGAAGCTCTCGCTCCAGAACTTACTGTCTTTAGAGACCCAATAGCATTTGTCCCTGTGGGGCAGCCAGTACCGGGGGCAGACTTGGCACCCGGAACCATCTGGAAAGAGACAGAAAAGCAGGGACTTCATCAGCGAAGTTGAGGATTCTAGGGGGAAGCTCAGGCTGGGAGAGCAGGGATCTGCAGTTTGGGACTGAAGGGCATTGGCACAGTTGGAGGAGGGGGAGAATGCAGGGCTAGGATAGCAGGTGGCTTCTGGTCAGGACCTAGCTAAAAACTGGAAAAATGTGAGCAAAGGCTCAGAAATACCCTGGGTGACCACTAGATGTCTCAGCTGACCCACAAAACTGGCCCCAAGAATGTGTTACTACTCTTAACAGTAAGGCCGCACCAAGCAGAAATGACGGGGGCTGGTGGAGGAGGATACAATTATGGGCCTATGGCATATTTCTGCTGGACATGCCACCTTTCCACCTCTCCAGTCAGAGTAGGCACCAAATCTAGATGCAGCCAAACGTCAACAGAAATATTCCAAGGAATCAGTTTGAACTTTCAACCTCCCAGTGGAAACCAGTTACTTTATGCTAGCAAAGTGTGTGTCACATCCCCCTCCAGTAGCTAGTCCACAGAAAAGAGAATAACTTTAACATAAGAACATAAGAATGGCCATATTGGATCAGACCAAAGGTCAACCTAACCCAGTCTCCTGTCTTCCGACAGTGGCCAATGCCAGGTGCCGCAGAGGAAATGAACAGAACAGGGAATCATCAAGTGATCCATTCCCTGTTGCTCATTCCCAGCTTCTGGCAAACAGAGGCTTGGGACACCATCCCTGCCCATCCTGGCTAATAGCCATTGATGGACTTATCCTCTATGAATTTATCTAGTTCTTTTTTGAACCCTGTTACAGTCTTGGCCTTCAAAACATCCTCTGGCAAGGAGTTCCACAGGTTGACTGTACATTGTGTGAAGAAATACTGCCTTTTGTTTGTTTTAAACCTGTTGCCTATTAATTTTGTTGGGTGACCCCTGGTACTTGTGTTGTGAGAAGGAGTAAACAACACTTCTTTATCTACTTTCTCTACACCAGTCATGATTTTATAAATCTCAATCATGTCTCCTCTTAGTCGTCTCTTTTCCAAGCTGAAAAGTCTCAATCTTATTAATCTCTCCTCATACGGAATCTGTTCCATAATGATACTCCTAATAATTTTTGTTGCCCTTTTGTGAACCTTTTCCAATTCCTATATATCTTTTCTGAGATGGGGCGACCAGATCTGCACGCAGTATTCCAGATGTGGGCGTACCGTGGATTTATATAGAAGCAAGATGATATTTTCTGTCCTATTATCTATCCCTTTCTTAATTATTCCCAGCATTCTGTTTGCTTTTTTGACTGTCGCTGCACATTAACTGGATGTTTTCAGAGAACTATCCACGACTCCAAGATCTCTTTCTTGAGTGGTGGCAGCTAATTTAGACCCCATCATTTTGTATGTATAGTTGGGATTATGTTTTCCAATGTGCATTACTTTGCATTTACCAACATTGAATTTCATCTGCCATTTTGTTGCCCAGTCACACAGTTTTGAGGGATCCTTATATAGCTCTTCGCAGTCTGCCTGGGTCCTCACTATCTTTAGGAGTTTTGTAGCATTTGCAAATTTTGCCTCCTCACTGTTTACCCTTTTTTTTCCAGATCATGAATGAATATGTTAAATAAGTCTGATCCTAACTTTCTACTACTGCCAGCTGTTGGAGTTACTCCTTGAGCTCACCCATTAGAAGTCTGTGCTATGGGACCTACGGTTCAAACCCCATTGATGACCCTGATGTGCAGACATTTCTTCCCGGTGGTGTGAAATGGGCATAGCAACCCGGTGTCCGAAGGAGATGAGGTTACCTGCAGCACTGCCGGGTGCTGAGTCACACAGACGCTGCCTTAAGTGAGACACTAGCTCCTCCAGGGATGCGTTTCCTGCTGCTCTAAGACGGTCTTCATGAGCTGGGCCCTGGAAAACTTAACAGCATCCAGCAGAGCCAGGGTTAGGAAATAGCCTGACAGTGTCTGACTGTAATAAAGCATCAGACAATGTGGATTGGGCTCAGTTAGGCAGAAAGGCAGAGGGAGAAGACTAGATGTTAAATATTTGGGGGGGGGGGGAATCTATGGTTCTTCTGCCTTGGATGATTGCTAGCTCCAGCCTAAATTTCAAATTGAAGCTGTCAGGGGCTAGTGTACTAGGTTTTCCTTTTGGATATTTGGAGAGGATAAAGCTGGTGGGACAAAAAGAGAGGAAGGGTGGTTTGTGGCTCTTTTTCAGGCAACATTTCCAATGAAGTTGATGAGTGTTTGACAGAGGTAGAGTGGTTCTTCTGGTTAAGGTTGTGGATGGAGGTGTGGCTTCAGTTCCCAGTTCTGTCCCAGACTCAGTCTGTGACTGTGAGCAGGTCATTGCATCTTTGTGCACCACCTGTGCCTCAGTTTACCACCTGTAATGTGGGAGTACAGAGCCTTCCGTTGTTTGTCTTGTCTATCGAGATGGTGAATTGTTCAGGGCAGGGACTGTTTTTCTGCATGTGTCTGTGCAGAGCCCAGCACACCGGGGCCCTGATCTCAGCTGGGGCAGGGACTGTCTCTCCCTGTGTGTCTGTGCAGCGCCCGGCACAACGGGGCCCTGATCTCAGCTGGGGCAGGGACTGTCTCTCCCTGTGTGTCTGTGCAGCACCCAGCACAACAGGGCCCTGATCTCAGCTGAGGCAGGGACTGTCTCTCGCTGTGTGTCTGTGTAGCGCTCAGCACAACAGAGCCCTGATCTCAGCTGGGGCAGAGACTGTCTCACTGTGTGTCTGTGCAATGCCCAGTACAATTAATTGAGTTAGAGAAAAAGTTGTAGTACATAGGCTTGGAAGAATTTGACTTTTATCGGTAAACTTTGACTTTACCAAATACACACAAACTAATGAAAAACTATTTATGGATAATAATCTAATTTTACTTGTAATTTTGACATGTGATACTAACAATTTCTGTGTGAACTGTTATAAAGCTTTAACTTTTAGAATAACAATGTCTGCTGTCATTAAATAATTATTGACTGACTCCACTGTTGTCCTGCCACCCTATAATGTCCCACAACTGTGAACATTTAAATAGATACAAATACGAAAAGCTTAATACCCATAATTTTTCACAACTGTGAATTTTTAACTTGAGAAAAATTTAAAAAATACTTAAAAATAAACATTGATATTATGCCTCAAAATTATAAAAATCAATTGAAATCTGCCAAATCTAGTTAGACTGTTACTTGGCGAAGGTGATAGCACTCTAGAAATCTATCTAAAACAGACTGCATTTGATAGATTTAAAAAATGGTTGGGACCCCAGACACTTACCCCAGGCGCCTAGTGCAATCCCTGCTAACGTCAGAATGATACACCAGGCCCCCAAAGCTCCTAGAGTGATTCTGTAACAACGGGGACTTGGAGAAACCTCTGGAAGATGAAAGATTTAGTGAAACATCATCATTAATTAATTAACTCTAGCAAAGGGCTCTGAATAGGAAAGATGCTAGGTCAGAAGTAAATGTTATCAGCCCTGAATCTTAGTTCCAAAATTCCCCCTGCAGCCAATCAGCGTGTTGCCAGATACTCAATCTCAGATACTGCGGTGATGAGCGTGGGAATGGAATCGGGTAGAATCTCCTATATCTTATTTCTCCCCATCTGCAAAGGGAAAATAATCCTCTCTTTAGGCTGTAAATTCTTTAGGGGAGAGACTGTTTCTGGTTATACGTCCGTACACCACCAAGCGCATAAAGGTCCTGATCATGGATGACATCTCTCAGCGCTATTGTAAAACAAAGACAAAATAATAATAAGAAGAAATACTATTGTCAGGTCCAGCGGCTGGCGGTGAGATGGTAATTTAAACTGAGGTTTTAAATAATAGTCTGCAAAATTACTTCAGCGGGAAATACTGGAACTCTGCAAACCTAACCTGCCTGAGACAAGGAAGCCTTCAGACCAGTATAATAACTGCACATCTAGCACTGGCAATACCAGAGTCCAGATTCAAGTACCAATTTTTCAGACTGGGCCTCTCTCTACTCCAGAGTATTGTCTTCACAGCCAGTGACACTAAACTCCGTCATCACTAACACTGCAGGTGTATGTTATGTTAGTAATATAATTACACCAAGAGGTTCTGACTGAAATTGGGGCCCTAATTGTGCTGCACACTGTACATGTTCTTGGTAAGAGACCATCTCTGCCCCAAAGGGCTTATAAAATAAATAGACAAGACAGACAAATGGTGATAAAGGAAAAAGAGATGCCCAAGGTCTCAGAACCAGGATTAGAACCCAGATCTCCTACCCACAAGACCACATGGCCTCATACCCAGGGAAAACGGTTTCTACTCATCCCCTCCTTGAAACCTCTGGCATAAAAACCCCAATCTCAAAGGCGGTATGTCTCAAACTGAAGATACTCTTTGTTAATACCTTGGCTCCCATCTGGAGACGGACTGGCTGAGTTTCCGTTCGTTGGTCGGAGGTTCAATACCATGTAACCTTCGTCGTCCTCCATCATCCCCAAATGCAACAGAGCTTTATTGTCAAGCCAACAGACCAAAATGAGATCTAAGTGTGCCCACAAGAGTGAGACTGACCAGCGGCAGCCTTTACGCGAAGTCCTGGCAGCTTCTCGGGACTGTGAGACCACACAGGAAATTTAGATGCGTAAGTGGAAATATTTGGCCTCATTCTCAGGTCCAGCTGAGTGGCGCTCTGGTGATGGACGTACTCAGTGCTGCTGTTTTTCATTCAGAAATTTATTGAACAGAAAGTGGCTTTTTTTCCCCTAGTTGCAAATCTTCATGGGAAATGTTCATTTCTTTGAAAACATTTGCAGTTATTTGACCAAAAAAAGTGTTTTTCTGCCTTTTTCCCTCTCTTTTCTCTCTCTTGTTTTACCTGTTTACCCTTTTTGCCTCTGGAATAGGAGGGAAAAGAGATGGAGAGAAAGTGGGGATGGTACCAAAACTTTAACTTTTTTTTAAAAAACTTTTTTTCTGGAAAAAATATTTTTTAAAAAATCTTCTGTGAAAAGCAGTTATCGTTTCCAACAAGCTCTAGACCATAGGCAGTGGGGCAAGAACAGCAACAGGCCACCTTCATACTCTGTGTCCTCAGAGCCTGCCTTCCTGAGTGGTTTGCATTGGGCCAGCTACAGGCATGCCTGAAATCAGGGCATTTCTCTAGTACAGGAACCAGGGGTCACCCAATGGTATCAATAGGCAGCAGGTTTAAAACAAACAAACAAAAGGAAGTAGTCCTTCACACAACGCACAGTCAGCCTGTGGAACTCTTTGCCAGAGGATGTTGTGAGGGCCAAGACTATAACAGGGTTCAAAAAAGAACTAGATAAATTCATGGAGGATAGGTCCATCAATGGCAACTAGCCAGGGTGGGCAGGGATGGTGTCCTTAGCCTCTGTTTTCCAGAAGCTAGGAATGAGCGACAGGGAGTGGATCACTTGATTATAACCTGTTCTGTTCATTCCATCTGGGGCACCTGGCATTGGCCACTGTCGGAAGACAGGAGACTGGGCTAGGTGGACCTTTGGTCTGATTCAGTATGGCCATTCTTATTTCTGATAAAGCCTCAAATCAGGCAATGAATGGGATCCAAGGAGCCATTATATCAGTTGGGAATCACCAGAATGCAGCAGCTCTCTGGCCACATCTCCACAGCCCCTATATCTTCCTCTATGCCAAAGGGAATAGAGACATCTATGCCCACTCTGCCTATGGTACTTTTATGAGTATCTCACAGTCTCTATTGTATTTCTCTTCACAACACCCCTGTGATGTAGGATGATGCCATTATCTCTATTTTACAGATTGGGAACGAAGACACAGAGATGCTAAGTGACTCACCCAAGGTTACACAGGACACAGGTGTTAGGGCAGGGAATTGGACACTGGTTGCTGAAGTTCTACACTAACAACTTCATTGCTAGACCATTCTTCCTCTATGCCAGCCACTGGCTCCCCCATGCCCAGATATTCTCAGCTGCACAGTGAGGGCAACTTGATGGACCCTTTGCACGGTTGCAGTGGCAAGAAGGGGCCATATAGAGGGCTGAGAATCTGGGCCAGGTGATATAGTCCTATGGACATATGAATATGAGGCTGGAGATCTCAGCTCTTTCAGATGCAGGACGATTATAAGGCTGATTTAAAAAAATAAATGTAACCCCGGTCTCATCAGTGAAAAAGCACAGGTGAAAAATAGCCAAAGCCTGCAATCTGTTTCCCTAGCACCTGTTTATTTCACTAGGTCACTGCATAGGTTAAATCAGGGCAGTTTCTCCTTGAGAGCAATTGACTCAGGCTCTTTGGAAACTCAGACAGGTATCCGTGCATCGGTTACACTGGAGGCACTTCCCCCATTCAGAGCAATTAGCAGAGGCTCTTTTGAAGACTAAGGCAGTGTTAAACTCAGTGCAGATCCCCTCCTTTCAGACCAATTGTCTCAGGCTCTCTGCAGGTTCAGGCAGACATTGCAGCATTGGTTACACATAGGACAGTTCCTCTCAGAGCAATTATCTCAGGCTCTTGTGGACATCACTCAGGTCAACTTTTCAAGCTTTTCTTCCCAACCGTGTGAGTTAGAGATCTACTCTCTTTTTTAAATGAAGGCTGAGATTCTGCTGTAATCACATGACTCCAGAAACTGGGGCATTAAACTTGGGCCTGTAGTTTCTAGGTCTTAATAATCCCCGTGAGTCCTCCAGTTATCTCTCACATCTCCTCCGATGAAGCCCTCCCACCCCTTTTTCTCACTCATTGTCCCATTCTGAGGCCCTTTGTAGATTTCTCTCCCTCAACAACATCCTTGGCCTGTACCACAATGGTTCTGTTTATCAAGAGTATGCAGAGTGCAGGGGGCCCTTTGCAAAGTGTTTCTGAAACCAGAGCACTTTTTTGACACTTTTTGCAAGCAGGCAGAACCACAGTGGCTTGAGATCACACAGGAAAAGAAACAATGAACCCAATTGCTGGTCAGGCCAGCATTTCATTTTCTCTGCGGCTTCTGCAGTGCAGATTTTCCATCAGACAAACAGGCCTAAAGACAGAGAATTCGGGGCTGCTCTAAAAATAAATCCCTCCTGCTTAAAACAAAATCTGCCAGTTCCCATGCATCTGGAGGCGTGAGTGGACCATGGGTTTCAGCAATACGTGGGACTAGAGATTCTGTTCTATTCCATATAGGCTCTTATGCCATACTCATCACCATAGCATCTGAGCACCTTCCAGTCGTGCATTAAGCAACATGACTAACATCCGTCACACATGTTTGTTCTCTCAACCTGTCCCCAGGGGGAAAACTGGGTGCACTGGGGTCATGTATTTAATTTAGAGAAGGCTGCTCAAAGAAGTGCTCCTTGCCCTTAAAGCAGAAGGTGGGGCGGTTTGGGAAGATCCTTTGTTCCTGGGAGAATTCACAGCAGTCTGGAGACAATTCTGTCTCCTGAATGGATGAGCTTTCCCCTTATTTTAGAGTCTGATTGGGCCAGAAGACCAAAGTTATCCCCCAGGGTTTTCACCCCAGAGGTGTAGACCCATTCGGAGATCCTGGGCCCAGGCCACGGAGAACCTTGAAGATCAGGACTAGAAACAGCTTTGGCTTCCTGGAAAACTGGATTGAGCTTTATCGGTGAGGCACAGAGGAGTCTGAGCTTTAGGCTTTAAGAGGGGTTTGTGAATGAATTGAATGCTCCTGGAGTAGGAGGGCCTCCTGGATCTGGCATAGTCTGCTGCTGTCCTGGGGTGTTTCAGAGAATGATTTAATAGATTTGTAGATTTCAAGGCCCAGAGGGAACCTTTATGACCTCCTGGATCATAGACACTGAATCCGTGGGTGCTTCGGGGCTGGAGCACCCATGGGAAAAAATAATAGGTGCTCAGCAGTCACCGGCAGCCCTGCAGGTCAGATCCATCCCCCTCCCCCAGTGCCTCCACGTGCTGATGATCAGCAGTTCCACGGTGTGCGGCAAGTGCTCGGTGGAGGGGGCAGAAGAGGTCAGGAAAAGTGGGGCGGGGCAAGAAGAAGCCGGGTGGAGGTGAGGTTTGGGGGAGGGAGTGCAGTGGGGGGCATGGCCTGGGGTGGAGCGAGGGTTGAGCATCCCCCAGAAAATCACAAAGTCGGTGCCTTTGTCCCAGATATTATTAATTATCTATTGTCCCGTAGCACCTAGGAGCCGTAGTCATGGATCAGGACCCACATCATGCAATGGCACAATATTAGGTCTATTATGGTAGCCTCTAGAAGCCCCAGTCATGGATCACTGTACATTAGGTGTATTATGGTAGCACCTAGGAGCCCCAGAGTATTTTCTACCCTGCAAAAAAAGACCCACGGCTGTGAGTCTCGGAGCCTGGCTTTACAGTGCTCCAGTCCCGGGGCTTAAAATAGCAGTATGGCTGTTTAGGCTCAGGCTGTAACAACCTGGGGTCTCAGAGCCCGGATTCTTTCCTGAGCCCAAAGGTTTGTACCGCTATTTTTAGCCAGTAATGCATCCACGAGTCAGTTGATCTGGGCTCTGCGACTCACTGGCGCTGCTTTTTTTTGTTTGCTGTGTATACATCCCCCCAGTCTTGGAGGAGGGCCAGTTAGGCGCTGCACAAACACAGATCAAAAGATGTCCCTGCCCCAAAGGGTATAAGACAAGTGACAACCGATGGATACAGACAGACAGACGGGAGCATGAGGAAACAATGCGACGCTATTGGTCAGCATGACAGGCAGGGGTCTGAGCGCACCAGCAGCATGCATGCCTCAAGCCCATAACTTTTGCGGGAACTAGCAGGCACTGAGAGGGAGAGACTTAAAAAACAATAACGTTTAGGTCTGTTTATTTGCCTTCTGGTGTTGGAGCATTTAGGGGTTTCATCTTCAAGCTTTTCTCTCCAATCATAAGGGCCAGAAAATTACTTTCTTTTTTCAAATGAGAGTTGAGATTTTTGAGGAGTAACATGACTCCAGGAGTTGGGGTTTTAAGAAACACACCAAATATTGCACAATTAATTTATGAACTGGCAACGCTGAGTATCTAAAATGTTATAGATTCATAGATTATCAGGCCAGAGTGGGCTACCAGGATCATCTAGTCTGAAGTCCTGCATTTCTCAGGCTGTAGGACCTAATTCCTGTTTGACTAGAGCATTTTAGAAAAACATCCAGTCTTGATTTAAAAATCGCCAGTGATGGAGAATCCACAACTGCCCTTTGGTAAATTGATCCACTGTTAAAATTGTATACCTTATTTTCAGTCTGCATTTGTACATTTCAACTTCCAGCCATTGGATATTGTTTTGATGGAAGCTGGGTGAAACCTCATTGAAATTGATGGGCACAATAGCTGCCCTTCAATCAGAATAAATGTAAGAAGCAATTAAGCTGCTTCTTGGAGTGAAATAGCCAAAACAATAGGAGCCACCACCCAAAACATAGGCCACATGCAAGGCCTCTCAGAAACTGAGCTATGTATGTGGATGGGTTTTGGTGAGTGTTGGCTGATTGAGAGATGTGTCTGGGAGCAGGAACATGCAGCAGCAGCCAAGCAGACAGCAAGAGCAGAACTGGACATGTGTCGCTGAAAGCAAACAAAGGGAGAGAGCTTTTTGGGCAGAGTGAGGGCCAAAAAGAGGCTTGGAACTGTGCATAAAGAAACTTCCTCCTGTTGTTTGATTCTTGCTGGGTTCTGGGAAAAGAGGACATCGTGAACAGTGTATGTCAATATAGAGGACTGAATCAAAGACATCACTCACGCTTTATCCGTCTCTCTTAACCAAAACAACCTGCAAGACCTTGGATATTGGGTAACGACTCAGGCTAAAAGGGGTGACAATCTCATTTGATTTTGCTGATGCTGCTGACAAGATTATTTAGCTCTGTTTTAGCATTTGTATGAAAAACAGTGTAAAAATATCACTGTTTTCTATCTCATTACCATAAAAGGTCAAAACCACAGATATCCGGCTGGTTGCTGAGTTGCTGCTCAGAGAAGGAGGCTGTGTTTGCTGCAATGGATGAAAAATTCAGCTTCTGTTTTTTGTTCGTCTGTTTTTGCAACCATCTGGTCAATAATCCATCAAGAGGTTGACAAGCTGTTCTGAGAAAAGGTGGTCCCTAGCGGTTAGTGCATGAGCCTAGAATGTGAACAACCAGTGTTCAAGTCCTTTCACTGCTATGATAACTCATTTGGTGTCTCTGTTCCTCAAGTTCTCCAGCTTTGAAATAGGACTCATAGTACTGCCCTGTTTCAGGGGGGCATAAAATGATAATGAGGGGCTCAGATATTATAGTGACGGGGCCATTAAGATACACAGATGTGATGCTGCGGATCTATTACCCATTGGGGAGGTCCTGGGAACCTGATCATTTAACTTTCTGGTTGTTATGACCAGAAATTTGCATCCCAAGTTAAAGTCACGACCCTCATAATGCAGCAGGGGGCATTGCTGTAGAGATGGGGAAAGGAGAATTCACCAATGCTATTCCATCTATACACAACAATGCAAGAATCTGATGCTCTCAATTCTGTGAGGGGAAAGGGTAGGTGGCCATGTCTCAGTTCAAGATGGCCACCCCCGCTGGCACCAATTCCCACTGAAAACTTTATCGCCGCACCCATTTCTTGCCTCTTGACCATTCAGAGCTGCTTCTGCCAACACAGCACAACAGGCCAACACATCAGTGTGTTTATTGTAACCCCAGTTACCCAAGTTCCTCCGGGTCTGTAGCATTTAAAGTTCCCCTTGGTGGAGAATGTTCAGCCAGCAACCTTAAATTATGAGGAAAGACCACAGAGCAGCAATAGGAAAGAAATTCAGCGCCCCCCACCCCACCCCCCAATGACGCTACTTCCTGATGTTGGGTGCGTCGACTGGCTTACTTCATACATAGATAGACAGTTGTTCTTGCACAGCACTATTGGTGGGTGTTTTTGCCTCCTCCGGTACATGCCATGGCTGGGGAGATAGTATATGCTGATTTAAACCTTGCTGGGGCCAGGCTATCACCTTCATCTAAAGCTCACAGTAAGTGGGGGTCGATTGCTAAGTTTGCTGCCAAAATTGGGAGGATTTTAGCTGGGATCCCAGTTTTCTGATAGCTGGTGAGTGCGAAGGGACATTTGGAGGAGCAGTCAACGCTTGTAACAATATGTTTTATGCTTTTATTTGGGAAAGATACAGGGTAACAAAGGTACTTAAGGGGCATTGGGCTGGATTTTTAAAGCTATTTAAGTGCCTAAGGGAATTTTTAAAAGCACTTGGACTCCTACCACCCATTAATTTCAATGGGTCTTAAAAGCATCTAGTTGCTTTTGAATATCCCACTAGGTTCCTAAATACCTTTAAAATTTTGGCCCTTGGAGACCAAAGTCTCGTTGATTTTTCATTCGATTTAGATGCCTTTCTATATTAGGCACTATTGAAAACTTTGCCCAGTTTGTTGTTTCTCTCTCATAGACAGTCTCTGTTTGTTCATTCTGTGTTGTTTTCCTGCATCTCAGATAGAAGCGATCTAGGTGGAGGGTGCATGTTTTGCTCTTTGGGTGTCAAAAACCTGACCGTTGAGTTGGTCGGCTTGATGTAGTTTCAGGAAGGAAAGCTGGCCTTGTGCCTAAGACACTGGAGTGGGACTTGAGAAGAGACCTTTGTTCTCCCAGAGACTCCCTGTACAACCTGCGCAAGGCACCTATGGTAAAGTTTTCAAAAATGCCAATAAATCGCATTTTCAAAGTGACTTAGGAGCCAAGTCCGACAATAAGGCTTAAGCTCCTAAGTCACTTCAAAAGTCAACAGGACCTGGACTCCAAAGCCATTTAGGCTCCTGCAAAAACTTTTACCCTTCATCTCTCTCTGCCTCAGTTTCTTCATCTGTAAAATGGGAGGGATTGACAAGATATAATGGACAAGACATAACAGGTGAATGAGAAAGAAGCAGGTTGGGATGGGGTAGTAACATTACGACGGGGAAGTAATAAAGACCCTATAGGATGTTAAACAGAGTAACTGATACTATATGGGGTAATTGAAACCGCAACCAATAGGGGCTATGTAAGCACCTCGTTAGCCAGGTGTGTAATCGTCGTGTGAGCTCTCCGAAGACAAAATAATCAGGTAACCACCCGATTTCCTCACATTTAATCAAACAGGGAATCTTCAAGAATCCCCGCAGTGCCCACGCTGGCATGGGGTCGTTCTGAAGGTCGGATGCATCACGGTCATCATCCTGCTGGTGATGGTAGCAGTGCTGAGTGCTTGGGGTAAGTTGCTCCAGGCCATTTATTCAGCTGTGAGAGTCTCCTGTAGGCAAAATGCACCACGTTGAAGTCAGTGGGGCTACTCATTTGAGTAAAGACACGTCTGTTTGTAGGATCAAAGCCCTAACGTTATTTTAACCAAGGATTTTTTTGTAGAGACAATGAGTGCATGCCATGCGTGTGATGCAGTGGCTGTCACCCGAGAGCTAGCTTAGTCTTTCCTTATATTCAGCAGTAACGCAAGGAACCGACAGGCCTGTACCCTGTCAAACATGAGCTGAAGTAAGTTAGCATAAGTATAGTCGAGTAGAGTCAGCCTGTGGCCCTTGGCACAGATGAATGGGGAGCTAGGAACAGCTTGCACAACAGCCGGAGTTGGAACCTCACGGAACACTGAAGTGATACTGGGCTGGGATACTTTAAGATAGACTCGTCCAACCACAAACTTGCTTGAGCAACAGGCGACGTCCAACCAGAAACTTGCTTGAGCAACAGGGAACGTATAGGGTAATGAGTTAAATGGCATTAATAGGTTAACCTATAGGATAAGGGCACCCCAATGTTATGAGGGTGAGGAAGTTAGAGGTGGACATGGAAGGCTGGCCCTATGTGATGGGGCCACTCACCTCTCGTGATCACCCATGCCGGCCGGGCGCGTTTGCCCCATACTCTCTGTTTCACATTACCTGTGGTGGCTTCTCACAGCGCCCTCTGTGACTTGTCGGTCTGGCGTCCTGTCTCTGGGCTCAGTGAGTCTAACAGAGCCTATCGCAGTACCTTGATTAGCCTTGGCCTCTCCTGGGCTAACTTCCAGTGGTACCTGCTCTGTTACGGAGAGTGCACCAGGTCCGCTCTGTAGCGAGCCATCCTGACCCCAGCTTTCCAGCTCAATCACTAGTTAAGTTCCACTCTCCCCCCTTTCTGGGGTTAACACACTTCAATTAAATGCTGACCCTATCTGGATCTCAGTTTCCCCTCGTGTGAACTTCAGCATCTCATTTCCCCTCTTTCTGCTTCCCTTCCCCTCCTATCCTCTGTCTCTGTGGTCTATTTACTGGCAGGGGGTTGCGACAGAGGCTGTGTCTGCATTGCATAGCGCAGCAGAGCACCAATCTCCCTTCGAGTGCTACTGTAACACAAATCATGCGTTTTCTTGTTCAGCTGTAAATCCAGTCTGTCTGCCAGGTGAACTGTGTGATATGTCCCCATCCCCAACAGCGGGGCAAAGTGTTACACAGATCAGGCACAGCTGTGGGCTTCATGCATTAATCTCGCGTCATCTGCGATAATGAAGGAGGTTTTCTCCAGAGTAGATCAAAACATTTTTAACATAGAAAGGACTTTTCCAACCCCAATTTTTCCCCTTCTTTAAAAACTTATGGGTGAAATTGAAAACAAAACAAAAATAGCCTTTTTTCTCCCCATTTTTGGGTTGTTTGGGTCCCTCCTCCTTTATTCTTTTTCATTTATCCATTTGCTGATTTTTTTCATGACATTTTTCAGATTATTTTTTCTGCTGTTTTTCACTTATCATTTTTATCCTGGTGTTTTCCATCTTTCCTCTTTAACCTCTTTTCATTCTTTTTCCCCAGTCCTTCTCAAATAACGCCCTGGGTTGTTGCTGGTTTGGGGGTTGTTGTTTTTTCCAGTTTTCATTTCTGTTGACTTTGCAAATTTGGAAAACATACGGGGTGGCAAACAGAAAAATGAGGAAACCATGGCCAGCGTTCGGTCTGTCACATTCAGTGGCAAAATGGAGGAAAAGGCAAAAGGGGGAAGGAGAAAAAAAGATTAAAAAATAGGAGGAAAATAAAAATTTGAAAAGAAATGTTTTCATGGAAAACATTCAAAAAATAAAAAAATTGTTTCATTTGGAAACCTGAAGAACAAATCTAACTTTGGTTTTTTTTTTTCCATTTTTCAACCTGTTGCTTTCTCTCCAATCCTCTTCTCTTTCAGCTCCCTGTAAATTTACAGGGATAAGCTATGCACCTTTATACCACCATCACTATATCCATACTGGGACATTTGAACCACTTTAACTAGGGCAGTTTCTAACCCAGTATAACAACTGTGTTCCCCACTACTGAGCAACTTCAATTTAGAAGAGTGTTCCTAGCCCAGTTTTTCAAAGGGGAAACTGAGGCCTAGAGGGACTGAATCACAGAATCATAGAAGATAAGGGTTGGAAGAGACCTCAGCAGGTCATCTAGTCCAACCCCCTGCTCAGAGCAGGACCAACCTCAACTAAATCATCCCAACCAGGGCTTTGTCAAGCTGGGCCTTAAAAACCTCTAAGGAAGGAGATTCCATCACTTCCCTAGGGAACCTATTCCAGTGCTTCACCACCCTCCTAGTGAAATAGTGTTTCCTCCTAATATCCAACCTAGACCTTCCCACTGCAACTTGAGACCATTGCTCCTTGTTCTGTCACCTGCCACCACTGAGAACAGCCAAGCTCCATCCTCTTTGGAACCCCCCTTCAGGTAGCTGAAAGCAGCTATCAAATCCCCCCTCACTCTTCTCTTCTGCAGACTAAATAATCCCAGTTCCCTCAGCCTCGCCTCATAAGTCATGTGCTCCAGCCCCCTAATCATTTTTGTTGCCCTCTGCTGGACTCTTTCCAATTCCTCCACATCCTTTCTGTAGTGGGGGACTCAAAACTGGACGCAATACTCCAGGTGTGGCCTCACCAGTGCCGAATAGAGAAGAATAATCTCTTCCCTCGATCTGCTGGCAGTGCTCCTACTAATATAGCCCAGTATGCCATTGGACTTCTTGGCAACAAGGGCACCCTGCTGACTCATATCCAGCTTCTTATCCACTGTAACCCCCAGGTCCTTTTCTGCAGAAATGCTGCTTCGCCAGTCAGTCCCCAGCCTGTAGCAGTGCATGGGCACAGTGACGGGCACAATGTCATGACCCGCACACATTGTCAAAGAGGAAGTCTGTAGTAGAGGAAAGAAACAAACCCAGCTGAACCACCTTAAGTAACAGTTGCGCCACTTTTCCTCTTCAGAAGCCAGTGTAATTATTTTAGTTCCAATCTCTGGCGCACACTCTTATTTCAGACTTAACATGGCTAAGGTCAATTTAGCTTCATTCATTTTGCTCCTGACATTAACAAAATCAATTTTATCCACTTTGTGTGTGGACTTTGTTCTTTCAGAATGAAAGTCGCTAAGGGCAATTTAGTTAATGTTGGTACCAGCTTGATAGTGCTTAATGGACTTTAGCCACTTCTGTTTTGAAGTAAGAGAGTCCCTGCAGAGATATGAACTGAAATAACTACATCAGTTTTGACTGGAGTCTTTAGTTAGTTCCGTGCAAGTCTATCTGTAGACCAGGCAAGAGTCACTGACCTATCGCATCCCACACTCTGACTCTCCTAAGCAATAAGCAGTAACAATCCTTCCCACCAATGCTGTTCTGAAGTTTTCCAGAGCTTCTCTAATAAAGCAGAGGAAGGAACAGCCTCGAAGAGCGACAGTGTCACTCAGAGAACCGGAAGTGAAGAAGAACGCAATGCCAGCCTGGAGGACTTATTTTCTCGTCTGAAGCAGAGTCTGTGTGATCCAGCCCAGATAAGCTCAGCAGGTAACTGCAGTTCGCTGTGATACACTTCACACCGGCTTCTAAGCGACTGCTGTCTGACCCATTCACCGCTGTGCTGTGTGGGGGATATTTTCCTCTCCCATCCACATCCACTGTGCCGGCATAACTCAATAGTTTAATGTAAACTATGCGCGTTGTTCGGTGGCTGTAGAGACAAGGTGTGGGAGGTGATATCTTTTATTGGATCAACTTCTGCTGGTGAAAGAGACAAGCTTTTGGGCTACACAGAGCGATTCCTCAGGGCTGGGGAAGGACTCTTGAGAGCATGTCAACAGTGCAGTAAAACACTTGAGGCTGGCCCACGTTAGCTGACTTGAGCTCACACGGCTCAGGCTGTGGGGCTATAAAATTACGGTGTAGACATCCGGGCTCGAGTCAGCCAGGGGCGGCTCTAGATATTTTGTCACCCCAAGCATGGCAGGCAGGCTGCCTTTGACTGCTTACCTGAGGGTGGTCCCCAGTCCCACAGATTCGGCGGCAGCCTGCAGGAGGTCCACCAAAGCCATGGGACCAGTGGACCCTCTGCAGGCATGCCGCCGAAGGCAACCTGCCTGCCGCCATTGTGGTGACCGGCAGAGCGCCCCCCGTGGCAGTGGCACGGGTCAGCCGTGGATGTTTTATTGCAGCGTAGACATCCCCAGAGTGTCACGGCTAAATGCCAGGCAGAACAGATTGTTTAACACAAGTAAACACATATTGTAAGAGACCGTTCAAGGTGAAGTGGTTGGTTAACACCTCTGCAGTCACAGGACAAAAAAAGAGTTACAGTTTGTTGTCAAAAATCGTAAATCTGGTGTCTTTATTAAGACCAGAAGTTTTGGTATCGAGCCAGGTTTTGAATTTAAGCTCCCAGGCTCGTCTTTTGAAGGTGTTGTGCAGGTTTCCTTTGAGGATGAGGACAGAGCGTAGTGATTTTGTGGTTTCACCCATTCTTTTTAACGAGGCATGTGGTGCACTGGAGGAGACACAGCACGTGTTGTGATAGGCTTGTGCAGGACTCCTGGATCTTGACAAGTGAGCTGTGGGGGTGTGTTAATCATCCTAGCAGTGGATATGTGGCTGCGGGTTTTGTGCCTGTTGTTATGGCAAGGTCTCTAGAAGCTGGTCCATAAAAGAGTCAGCTCCTGCTACCGGGGGAGGGCTGTGTGATGGAGCTGCAAAGCTGGGGAACTACAACTCCCACCAGCGCCTTCACCGCTATACATCTTCTTCCTGCTAGCCAAGCAGGGACTATACATCATCCCCTCTCCTCCGCCTTTGCACTTCTCCTACCCCTGCCTAGTTAAGGGGAAAGGTTCTGACCCAGGGGGAGCCATATGGCAGCAAGAAAGAAGCCCCTGGAACTGTGATCAGAGTCAAATATGGAACCAGTTGTGATGGCCAGATATCACAGCTGGGTGGAGGTCTGCGTGGGGCTCAAGGGAGAGCAGCAGTTGCTGGGCAGGGAACTGGTGCAAAGGGGCCTCAGAGCGAGACAGTAACTGAGCGTGGCTTGGGAACCCACAAACACTCGTTTCCTGAAGTAGAGACTGGAGCGGAGTGGACAGCCCAGGCACTGGGGCTGAAGACCCTGATTCTCGGCCAGACGGCCCCAGTGACCCATGCAGGATCCACTATTACTCCCTTTGAACTGGAAACACAGGTGCTGACTTTCATTTGTCCATGTGGGTATGCCACCCCCGCTCTTCCCCAAGGCCCTGTCCTCACTCCACCTCTTCTGACCCCTGCCCCACCCTGAGACTCCGCCCCCACTCAGCCTCTTCCCCCGAGGCCCTACCCTCAGTCCGTCTCTTCCCGCCCCTCCTCTGCCCCTTCTCCCAAGGCGGTGCCCTCGTCCCACCTCTTCCCGCCCTGATTATGCCCCTCCCCTGAGCACCTCCTACCATAAGCTGAACAGCTGTGGCTGGTGCGTGCTGAGCACTCACTGGTTTTTTTTCGCCCTGGAGCACTCACAGAGTCGGCACCTATGACTGTAACTGTTTAAACCTCTGCACCTAGGTGATCTGCAACTTCTCCCCTTCCTGCCAGCCCTCGTCAAATCCCTTTTCTCTGAGCCATGTGCCTGAGTGGTTATTGGCACCCACCAGGGCTAGCGCCTACATGGGCAGACTGCTGAAGTGCCTACAGTGCTTGCCCTGAGATGCGATACATCGGGTTTGCCAATGGCGCTGGAACATTTTTAATAGTGGGGGTGCTGAAAGCCAGTTCCACTACCCCTGTCCGCACCCTCCACCCCCAAAGCTGGGGCCAGGAGCAGGGCTGTTTCTCCAGGAGGGGGGGACCTGGACAGGGGAAAGGGGGCCAAGGCTGGGGCCACAGCTCGGGGTGGGTGCAAGGCCGGCAGCTGGGACCCTCAGGCATGGGGCTGGCTGCCATCTGCAGGGCCAGAAGCGGAGGCACAGAATAGGTGGGTCAGGACCCACGACTGGGACCCTGGGTGCAGGGCCAGAGGTGGAAGCACGGAGCCAGTGATCGGGACCCAGCATGCAGGGCTGGGAGTGGAGCCCCGCATAAAACCTGGGGGTGCTGCAGCACCCCCCGCACCCTTAGTTCTCGTGCCTAGGGGGCACACTACTGGCACCCTAAGGATTTGGGTTACAGATTAACCCCAATACTTATGGATCTACTTTAGCTCCAGTGGTGTGTTCTCCTAGTGCTGAAGGGCTGGGGCTCAGTTCCTGTGGAGGACCAATGTTGAGGTGTTACTTTGGCCTATTTAACAAGGGAGGCAGCTTCCCCGCCCTTCCTCCATCCCATCCAGCAGCAACCGGGCTCTGAGGATTTCAGCGGGTTCCCCTGCAGCAGCTGCACTGGGCCCTTCATTCGGAGACCTCCCCATTTCAGCTCAGGGAATTGGGAGGAGGGCGGGTTAGCCAGGAGGGGAGAACAGGCCAGCCCACAGGAAAGGCTGCAGGTACTAGCTCTGGGAGATTTGTCTGCCTCCGCAGTTAACTGCAGCGAAAGAATTTGGAAGCGTCAAAAGCATTAACAACCTCTGCCTCTTCCCACTGCCCCCTGCAGGTGGCTCCGGGTGCAAACTCTGCCCTGGGGACTGGATGCTGCACAGGGACAAGTGCTACTGGGTGTCTAAGGAGGCTGACACCTGGAACGAGAGCCATCACGACTGTTCAAGGAAGGGATCTCAAATGCTGGGGGTCCAGGACTTGGAACAGATGGTAACGTACATTTCATGTCAGGGGCACAGAGAGAGCCGTTCATCATGTCTCCGTTCTCTTTGTTACATGTCTCTATAGCGCTGTGATGGGGGGGGGGGGATGCCCCTGTCCAGTGCAGGGGAGTTCAGCAGCCCATCACTCGAGCTCTCCTCTACCTTAAGGCGGTGAGACCTAAGGACAAAAGTCAATAGGGTTATCCTGGCTCAAGGAGCAGTAAGGCTTAGTGGACAGAGTCAACAGAGTTACCTCGATTTGCAGGGCAGTGGGGTTTAGCGGTCCAAGTCAATAGAGTTACCCCGATTCGCAGGGCAGTGGCCAGAGTAGGGGGACCTGAGCCCTCCCTTCTCCACTGGGTCCCAGCCCAGAGCCTTGGCAGCAGCGAGTGAGCTCACAACTGAATCAGCGGGGATTCAACCGCAACATGCTGACTGCAGGAGGGACTATGGCTAGTCCCTCCCCTGGGCTACTTACTACTATGACTCCTGCATCCGTGGTCCAGGAGGCTTCGGGTTTCTTGGGTTCCTCTGGCTGGGCTGCTCCCGGCAGCTCCAGAGTCACTACGGTCTCTGCAGATATCAGGGCATCTGCCAGAGTCTCGGTGCCTCTGGCTTCTACAGTCGGGGGCGGCTGCTGCTCTGAGGCTGAAGGTGCAACAGTCATCCTTCCTCTCCAGCGGTCACTGAGCTGAGCCGCTCACTTTTATACTGGTACTATATTTGGGGTATGCCCAGTAAGTATGTAGGAGTAAGGCTTCCTCAGCCCACAAGGAGGAGTTAACCCCTTCCTGTCCAGTGTGGGGGTCAGTTCACCCCATCACAAGCACCTTGCACAATGCGGCCCAAGTGATTGATTGAGGCTCAAAAATATGAGGCAAAAAGGGATTGGACACTACTGTGGATACTGAGCCTATCCAGAGATATCACAGTTAATGCTGGAAGAGCTTTATATAGGAAACTAAGTCTCCCGCTGCAGGGCTTAAGCCACTGATCTGTTAGAGATCTAGAATCTACCTACTAGAGATCAGGATGGGACCCAGTGTGGGGTGAGATTGTCCTGCGTCTGCTGCTGTGGGGTTCTTATGCCTTCCTCTGAACCAGCCGGTACCGGCCCCTGTGGGAGACAGGGCACAGGGCTAGATGGACCCTGGGTCTGAGCCTGTCTGGCCATTCCCGTGTTCCTAAATTCTACCAGAGCACAAATAACAAGTACCTGCCAGGCACCTCCATAATAAGCTAATAGGTATGAATGTGGTTCCAACCCCAGCAGTAAGTTACGGACATTTTGTTTAAAGGTCAGCAGCTCAGAGAGCTACGATTCTAGATCCATCGTTAATGATAATGACATAAAATCACCATAATTATTATTTATTCATATTATAGTAGCGCAACTAGTGGGCCCAGGGAGGATGGGGGCCTTATTCCATGGGGAGCTGGCTGTGCCCAGCAGGAGACATAGTCCTTGAACCAAAGAATTTACTATCCAAATAGACCAAACAGTCAAACAGCAGCTCATTGTCCCCATTTTACAAAGGGGAAACCAAGGCCCAGAGAAGTTAAGCGACTTTCTCCAGCATAGCGTCTTGTGCCCATTTATTGCCTTCAGGTTTTTCTGCACTGCAGCATCTCGGGGTCCGTCTAATGCTGGGGCAGAAATAAAAGACTTCTAGAGCAATACCTTCACCCAGACGCTTCTGTTGCAGGCTTACCTGCAGGCTATCATACCAGCTGAGGGTACTGTTTGGATTGGATTATCATTTAACTCTTCACAGAGGAAGTGGACCTGGGTGGACGGTGGCCCTGTCAATGAGGAACTGTGAGTGTCTCCTGAGTTTTACTATTTGATGCGTGAAAAATGCCTTGGCGTGTAATTTGCTGGTTCAGAGCATGCAGAGTGTCACTCTCCAGCTCCTCTGGGACTCATAGCAGCTGAAAATCACAGTGTAGGTCACTGGAAAGGATTTCAAATTATCCCAAGAGTTGAGTCAAATCTAAGCCTGCTTTAGATGCCCACTCCTCAAACCACGGCTTACTTAAACCTTGCCCCGGTGACACTTTGTGAAATCCGTCTGTCCAATTTAGGAATTTGAGCAAGATTATGAACTCTCCCGGTATCTTTACCAAACTGCAAACTCCATTTTAAACAGGGGGGATGGCAAGGGGTGAGGGTAGTTGTCATCTTTGTTGTGTGTTTGCCCCCAGGTTGAACTGGAAATCCAAGGCATGTGGGTGGCAGAGGACTAGCAAAGAGGGTCAATGATTTAAGTGCCCAGCCACTGAAATATACTTGCTCTAGACAAAAGGCTGGCCCTTGCCTAGAGGGACTAGTTTAACAGGGGAAAGGTTGCCCAGCAATGAGGTCACCTGTTGGGGATTGACCTGGAGGTCACCTGACAGATGATCTGGAAGGTTATAAAAGGACAGGAACTGACCTCTTATTCTCGTCAGCCATTGTGTGTGCTTGGTCCTGCCTCAGCACAGGGGGCTGGATTAGGTGAACTCTCAAGGTCTCTTCCAGCCCTACATTTCTATGATTCTCATCAGCTCAAGCTGAGCGCAGCTGCATGTAGGAGCCTGATGGAGCAGAGGGACCCCTGCCTACCAAAGCACGGACCCCATAAGGATTCTCAAGGGAAGGGTGAACTAGTGAATGACATTGCACGTCAGTTCATTTCTCAGCGATCTGTACTGCCTTGCAGTACTGCCTTTGTGTCTGAAGCAGAGAGCAACGCTGTTCGAATTCTGTGAAAAGCCTGGTTGTGCATTTCATGCTTCACAACTGCCCCATGTCCCTGGAGAGTGTTAAATGGTAACCCAGGCGGCTCAGACCTTTGGTACAATACTGGCAGAGGGTGTGTTTAAGCTACTGAGTTATCTTGGGGGTCAGCGCTAGTTGTGGGGTGCTAGGGTGGGTGGGCTGAGGCACTCTGTTTCCAGGAAGGGGTGGCAGACTGAGAGTTGGCATCCAAGAAATGTGCCAGAGAGGCTGAGGAAAAAAACACACCTGCAGCCTGCTGAGACCTAGGGAAGCTTAAAGCACAGTGCGGGAATTCAGGCCTGGAATTCAGTGCGGGAATTCAGCAATCTGGTGCTTTGCCAGCAGGGAGAGACCGACCAGATCTGCAACCCTCACGTTCAGAAAGACACTATTTCCATGTCCATATTTACCTCCATAAATGGGTATTTGTGCATGCAGTTCTGATGCTGACGCTCACTAATGGACGTTCTTCAATCTCCATGTGCAAACATTCCTTTACAGAGGTGGATAAAGGCTCTGAGGTGCCCAGTGGGTGTGCACACAATTTGCAGAACTCGCCTGTCGCTCTCTAGGCTAAAGGCTTGACAGATGGACAAGGGAAGGGACAGAGAAGAAACAACCAACAAAACTTCACCTTCCAGCCCTTGTGGTCTCCTGTTCCCCAGTACCACTGCTCCCGCCAGCACCCCTCAGGGCTGGAGCCACAGTGTGGGAGGCAGAGCTGGCCTGCTGCTCAAACTCTGGCCTGGCCACTTCAATTTAACAACCCAGGATTTGTCTACACAGGAACTGAAATAAGGATATTAGTTCGAAGAAGCCCAGAGGATTGGAACACTGTTCTCATAATTCCCGTATTAACTCACAGATTAGGAAGTGGCCTGAACATAGAGGCTTTATTAGTATATCTGCAAACTGAGTGAGACAGCGTATTATGAGGCACTGGCCATAACTGTTTCAAGGGAACATTTTCCCATTGGAGTGAACAGACATTTCTTGTGGGAATGTAGTGATTTTGTTGAGATTCTTCATGTTTTGATATGGTTGAAATGTTTTGTTTTTAATTTTTCCTTTCCTTCTGCCTTTTTGGTTTTGACTTTAATTTTACACTATATTATCATTTACAATCCATATTGTAAGATTCCAGGATGGTTCCTCTCTCTGTGTTTCATGCTGAAGCCTGGAACCTCTATAGAGGCAGTGTGAAGTGATGGAGACAGCTACATGCATGGCTGAGAGCTCTTCTTGTTCAGAATGTCGCCCAGTTCAACCCTCACTGGGGTTTGTGGTCTGCTGCAGTCCAATTTTTAAGTTCTCAGCTATTTTGACTTTACTAATTACACTCTGGGACAGCAAGGCAGTATCTATGGGCTTCTCTACACTTACTGGGGGATCCACATGTAAGTGGTCGATTTAGTGGGTCTAGTGGGGCTTTCCCATTGACTCTGGTACTCTACCGGAATGAGAAGGGTAAGGGGACTTGATGGGACAGCATATCCCGTCAACATTGTGTAGTGCGGACCCCATGGTAAGTAGATCTAAGCTACGTCAACTTGAGTTATGCTATTCACTTAACTCAAATTACATAGCTTAGATCGACTTTCACACATAGTATAGACCAGGCCTAAGTCACGCCAAGAGTCCTAGGCCACTGTGATGTCAGAGGGAACAGCCAATCACCACCATTATTCTATAGCTAATTTGCATGCAACATTGTCATTGGTTGCATGAGGAAAAGGGCACAGAAGCTGGATTTCTTGGCCAATAGCCACAGCGATGCAACTGCTACTAGTATAATATAAGAGTCGACAGGATGAAAAAATTTATTTCATAGAAAATTCTAAGACTTTGCTTTTCTGTTCCTAAGCTTTAACAGCCCTATCATGGTTATTTAGCTATGTAGCCAGTGACATTGATGGGAAAAGCTACCTGGGAGGAAGCAAAAGGTAGCTGACAGGATGTAAGCTGGGCTAGAATGTTTTTGGGTTTAACCTTGTGCTGTGGGTATTTTCTTGCCTGTATAAATAAAGCGTCTTGATCTACTAGATCCACTAGGCATGTATTTTAATTGATTCTGCAATGCAACATTCCTATGTGGCAAAAAGAAAAGGAATACTTGTGACATCTTAGGGTATGGCTACACTCGAAACGTCAAAGCGCTGCCGGTGAGTGTGGTTGCAGCGCCAGCACTGGGAGAGAGCTCTCCCAGCACTGCACGTACTCTACCTCTTCATGGGGTTTAGCTTGCAGCGCTGGGAGCCGTGCTCCCACCACTGGGGCATTGTTTACACTGGCGCTTTGCAGCGCTGTATCTTGCAGCACTCAGGGAGGTGTTTTTTTCACACCCCTGAGCGAGAAAGTGGCAGTGCTGTAAAGCACCAGTGTAGCCATGGCCTTAGAGATTAACAAATTTATTGTAGCATAAGCTTTCATGGGCTACAGCTCACTTCATCATATGCATCCGATGAAGTGGGCTGTAGCCCACAAAAGCTTATGCTGAAATAAATTTGTTAGTCTCTAAGGTGCCACAAGTCCTCCTGTTCTTTTTGCGAATACCGACTAACACAGCTGCTACTCTGATTCCTAGGTGGGTTACAGGTATTGAACTCATGTCCTATGTGTCTAAAAAGCACAAGTCACTCCTGTCGGAGCAAAAGGCTGCAGCAAGAGTAGCTTAAAGTCAGGCAGCCACTAGAAGGAGCTAGAGCCACACTATAAGCATGGGTGACGTCTGGGCTTTTGTGGCTTGAACACCCAAGCTATACCCATAATAGGGTCAATTGTGTTGCTTAAGTTTTGGTAACACGGACACGGGTTCTCCAGGTCTCTCACTGACCAACCCATTTCCCATAATGGGCTGTGGGGGGAAAAATATGAAGCTGAAAGAAGAAACCACGACCTAATGTGACATCCCATGAAGAGCTGCTACAGGCTCTCTTTAATCAGTAGAAACAAACCAACAGTGACTTTCTGCTTCATCCTATAGGGTCCCAGGAGTAAGACAGGCCGAAAAGAACAGCTGTGGACAGTTAAAAATTAAGACTGATTTTGAAATCTGCAGCTCTGAGTTAAAATGGATCTGCCAGAAAGCAGCTTTCCTGCTACAGATTGCAGCCTGAATGATCTGCAAATTAGTCTTCAGTCTCTGAAACATCTACTGTATGTTACAGGTTTACTTATAAATGTAATGTCAGATTGCTGCACATCTGGGGCCAGTTCCCCAGCGGGTGTGAATGAGCCATAGCACCACCGGAGTACGGTGACCAGATGTCCCAATTTTATAGGGACAGTCCCGTTTTTTGGAACTTTTTCTGATATAGGCGCCTATTACCCCTCACCTCCTGTCCCATTTTTTCACAGTTGCTATGTGGTCAGCCTACACCAGAGTCAAGGGGCCAGATCCCCAGCTGTGTCTTTGAAGTCAATGGTTTTATTATCCACTAAAGAAAAGCAAATCCAGTGACCCACTGGACCATAATTCCCAAAGATTTTCCCCACTCCAGCCCCCCAGGAATAAAGAGGACACATCCCTCCCCCCAGGAGTGGTGGAACTGGGGAGCGAGTGCCCCCGCAATGGAAATGTTGTGAGTCTCCATAATGGGCACACATCTGGGAGGTGAAGGGCAAGAATGGGACCCGGAGAGCTGGAATGGTCCTGGGAGCCCATAAGGACCAGCCTGGAGCCCCTTTCTCCCTCCTTCCACTGCTAAGTCTCAGCACTTCCACCCCCACCTCATTCCCCTATAACTCAGCTTCCTTATATATGTTGCCCCAACTAGCCATGTGACCTGTTAACCCTTTACAGGCTGCAGCACCTTTTCCTTGTTGCGTGTCCTGGATATGAGGCATGTTCACTTCTTTGGGAAAATAAACTTTTGTGAAAACATTGTATTGCTTTCAAGATGTTTATTAAGTGAGATAATGGCTCCAGCTGAGATCAGGGCCTCATTGCCTCATGCTCTTCTTACTATGTTCTGTAGCACACCAAGTCATTGTCATTCCATCTGACGTGGTCATGTCCTTGGAAGGAAGCACAGTCCAGGGCTTCTTGGGCTGAGAGCCCGGGAATGAGAGGAAGGTGTTACCCGGGGTTCTTTCAACCCAAACCTCTTGGTAACTTTTACTCTGTGCGAGGAGGTGTCAGGAAATAAATCAGGGGAGACACGGCTGTCCGACCGATGGATGGCTGGTGCAAACAGGACAACACAAGAATGTTTTCATTTAAAGCTAAACTTTATTTATTCTTGCGCACTTACACACGTCTGCGACAGGTTAGTAAAACACCCCCAACCTCCGATAATTACTGAAGCTGAGCGTAGCTTTTGAGTGGCACTGTGATAGGCTTCTGCTGGCCAAGCTTCCATCTGCCAGTGGGGACCCAAGATGTGTCCAGAGGGAGCGTCCCTGAAGACCCCCTCCTGAGAATTTCAACTATGTCAAACTTTCCCCCCTCTTTTATACATTAGTAATACAATGACATATCCCTTAAAGAAAACTTGCTAAGCAAGCAGGTTTAAAAGGTCAAGCACCTTCCCGAGGTTTTTTTTTCCCCAGAGTGTCCATGCCTTTGGGCCCTGACAAAAATTCCCGGGGACACGTATTAACAGACGTCTTGTTTTTGTAAACTACATGCATCAGCAATTTCAACATTCTTAGCAGGAAGGGTGCGGGATCCAGCTGCCCTGTCTGTGGCTCCCCAAACCCCCTCCCCGCCTGGCTTGGTTATGCTTAGGCCACTGCATGACCAATTTACCACCTGCTGACTTGACTCCTTTTAGCAATAAGCAAGAATGGCTCAGTATGGCCTGCTAACTTGACTGCTATTAGCAATAAGCCATAGTGGTTTAGGCACTTTACTGGTTTGCCAAAATCTCCCTGTACAAAGGGATCGATTCGAGCTTCTGGTGATGGAATAAATGCTTAGCCCATTACTGGGGTGCTCAGCTTTAATTCCTTGGTGAGAGGGGTGTGTGAAAAGCGAGAGCTAATGGGGAGGGGAGGCCACAACTGCTCCACGGGGGGAAAGTTATGATCTTCTGCTTAGTAAAAACCCTTAATGACCAGGGCAAGCGCCGCTCCTTGGGTGAGGGCGATGCAGGAAAAAACATTTATCAACAGATCTTTGAGTCTTTGGCCACTGAAATGTTACCTGATCACATGCGCCCTCCAAGATGGGAAGCCAGCTTGTCTAGCTGGACGATTTCTGTGGTTTCTGTTGAACCTGCTCCCCTCTCTGGGGATGTGGCCCAGAGTCTCTTAGTTCCTGCAGGGATGAGCTGTATGGGGCAGAGCGAACCTGCCTCCCCCGGAGTGGACTTTGCCTTGGGAAAAGGCTCCTGTGGCACCGATCCTGTGCTGCCCAAGAGGGACAGTTTGATCTCTCCAGCCATAGAGAAGGTTATTCTTTGTGCTGATCAAATCCCACTAGAGAGTCACTTTGCCCCCAAATCCTAGGACTCAGCTCCCAGCGAGCAAAACCCCCAAACGTCACCAGAGATCGCTTGGGGCTTTGCTGCAATTGCTGGCTCTGAATTCTCTGAACTTCACTTCGATTCTCTCGCCCAGTGTGCGCATTTTGTGTGCCTGGAGTTTAGTAGTCTGGAGAGGAAGTAGGTTGGGATGTGGGGGAGGGTGGAACAGGTGGGCTCTGTGCTTTTCTAGACAACTCCGTCTCCAGTGGCAGTCCTGCTCCATATAACCAGGACAGCCAGAATCATATCAGCATTGCTGCGGCTTTCTTGTTGAGCAGCGGGTGAGCGGTGAGTGTCCTCTCTGTGGAATTGTGGAAATGTTGCTTAGTGACATTTTTTACACCTTTTGAATGCTTAAATAGAGACATCTGGCCACTTTTCAGGGTTACTGGGGCGACTTCCTGCTCAACACTGGGGCCCCACTGTGCCAGGTGCTGCACAGGCACACAGGGAGAGACAGTCCCTGCCCCAAAGAGCTTACAGTCCATAAACATGTTCGTAGCTTATCACAAAGTGTGTGCTTAACCGCTTGCAAGATCACAGCGTAAATAATAACATGGGCATATAATGATAATGGTTGTAAGGTTATTTAATAAAACTGGCAATTCAATAATTGAAGACTGAAAGAAGGGTGGAAGGGGCAGGGCCGCCCGGGGGGGGGGCAAGTGGGGCAATTTGCTCCAGGCCCCGGGCTCCGCAGGGACCCCCAAGAGAACGACCGAGGCTCCCACCTCCAGCCCTCTCCTGGCACCTCAGCTCAACAAGCAGCGTTCCCGCGCGGCGCTGCAGCGTCTATCTGGCGGGCTTTCTGAGCGCCGCCCCGCTCAGAGCCGCGTGGTCAGGGGGCGGGGCTGAGCTCCGTGCTGAGCGGAAGGAGGTCAGGAGGCCGGAAGAAGGTGCGCTGCAGCTGTTCGGGGGCGCGCTGAGCTCTGAGTGAGCTGGGGGCAGGGAGTCTTGGGGCCAGTCAGGGAGGGGGCAGAGGTTGGGAGGGTGGTCAGGGGACAGGGAATGGGGGGAGGGTTGGATTGCGGGCGTTCGGGGGGTTTGTCAGGACTCAGTGGGGGGGTGGAAAGGGGTCGGGGCAGTCAGGGGACAGGGAGCAGGGGTGGGATCCCGGGGTGGTGATTGGGTGGGGTTTCTGGGGGACAGTGAGGGGACAAGGAGCAGAATGGATCAGGGATTCTGAGGAGGGCAGTTGGGGGGGCAGGACGTGGGTGGGGATCAGATGGGGGCAGGGCCAGGCTGTTTGGAGGTACAGCCTTCCCTGCCCTAAAGCTCATTCAGCAGTTTGAGGCTTGCAGAAGAGCCAAGCTGTTAGGTTTTCCATTAGGGCTACCATCCCTTTCACTTCTCAAATGCCAAATTATAGTCTAATATTTTATTTCAGTGCCATAGGAGATTCATGTCAGGGGAGGGTAGCTTCATTTAAATTAGCCACTGGAGGAAGGATCACATGAGAAGAGCAATATCCTTCCCAACCTCTACCAATGGAGACCCCCCCCCCTGCATTCCCTGAGGCTTCAGAGGGGTTAATTCAGTGGTTCACAAACTTTTGTCCTGGTGACCCTTTTCACATAGCAAACATCTGAGTGTGACCCCCCCCCCTTATAAATTGAAAACACTTTTTTATATATTTAACACTATTATAAATGCTGGAGGCAAAGCGGGGTTTGAGGTGGAGGCTGACAGCTCGCGACCCCCAGTAATAACCTGTGACCCCCTGAGGGGTCCCAACCTCCAGTTTGAGAACCCCTGGGTTAATTTAATTTTAGCACCCTGTGTCCATTCACATGCATGTGCTATTTTGAGCATTTCAGTTTTCACAACATAGGCTCATCCAGATTCTGGAACAAGCTCAAATGCTCAGTTCGTGGAGTATGTACATAAGCTATGCTAAGACAAACCCACAGTAACCGTCTCCAGTTTTTTGAGGGACCCCATGGAGCCAGTCTCTAGGAAACAGATAAATGCATGGAGGTTAAGTCCATTAATGGCTATTAGCCCAGGATGGGTAAGGAATGGTGTCCCTAGCCTCTGTTTGTCAGCGGGTAATGATGGATGGCAGGAGAGAGATCACTTGATCATTACCTGTTAGGTTCACTCCCTCTGGGGTACTTGGCATTGGCCATTGTCAGTAGACAGATACTGGGCTGGATGGACCTTTGGTTTGACCCATATGGCTGTTCTTATGTTCTAACCTAAACGAAGCCAAAGTTATGGATATGAGTCAAGGAAGCCAGCAGTGTATCAGAACCTGGAAAAATCTCTGACTGGATGGCTCAGGCGTTTGGTCACAAGCTGAGGTGGTTTAAAAGTTTTGGATTTTTTTTAAGCAGAATTTTTTGTATTGTTTCATTTTTAAACAATCAAACACAGACAGCAGCAAAAATTTGGCCACACAGTTCTGAAACCTCAACCATGTTCAGGTTTTGGCAGACGAATTTCAGCTTTTCAATTAAAAAAAAAACAACAACAAATTTTGATGGAAAGCAGACATTGTCCATGATTTTTTTTCTGCTTTTTTTTAAAACGCTTAGTTTTCGATCCAAAAAATGTTTTGATGGAAAATATTTGTCAACCCTTTCAATGAGCGTTAGTGCCTTTTAGCGGTAGCTGATGCTGAGAACCAGTGATACCTTGTAAAGAAGTTTTCTCAAAACTGGGTTTGTGCTGATATGTGGAAGGTTTATTTTTCCCAGGTCTGCCCGTGGAGGGGAGCAAGTGGGGCAATTTGCCCTGGGCCCCAAAGGGGCCCCCACGAGAATATAGTATTGCAATTTTTTTATGGAAGGGGCCCCCAAAATTGCTTTGCCCCAGGCCCCCTGATTCCTCTGGGTGGCCCTGGGAAGGGGGACCAGTCTAACAACGTCAAACCTCTTCCCCCACTGTAGGATGTCTGAGAAAACAAGCAGAAGCCAGGAAGAGAAGGGCTAGTTCAGTGGTTTGAGCATTAACTTGCTAAACCCAGGGTTGTGGGAGTTCAATCCTTAAGGGGCTGCTTAGGGATCTAGAGCAAAATCAGTACTTGGTCCTGCTAGTGAAGGCAGGGGGCTGGACTCAATGACTTTTTAGAGTCCCTTCCAGCTCTGTGAGAGAGGCATAGCTCCATATATTTTATATTAAATCCTATAATCCACTGCCATATAATCAGACTATGCTGACTAGAACAGCCCATGATTTGTAGCACCCTCCCAAATTTGCCATTCTCCCCTAAAAATTTCAGTGCTGCCAGCTCTTCTTATTTGAGCACAAGCCCCAGCTCCTGGAATCCTCGGCTTTCACTTTTTTGAAAAAAAATCTAGTAAGGGCTAATCTACACTGGAAGCACTACAGTGGCATAGCTGTACCGATGCAGCTTCTCCCACTGATAGAGCTACCACTGCTCGCAGACAAGGGCATGTGCAGAAATTTAATTTTGACCCCTTTGGGGGGGGGGGGAGGCACATTCTGTGACACCCCCGCCATCCCAGCTCCAACGGGAACTTGGTCTCTGCCCCAGAGCCAGAAGGAGCTCACTTCCTGTCACCACGGCCCCAGGCTTGGAGGAGCTCTGTGCCCCCGATGATTATTGGGCGGGGGGGGCATGCAGGTCCTTCCTTAGGATTTATGGGGCCCAATGCATATTATTAAACTGGTGCCCCTATGTCCGACGGCAGCCCAGGCTGCCCTCTCTCACACGCAGAATGTGTGGCGCCGGCACATTTGGCTCTGTGAATACAGCCCTTGCCTAAGGATACTGGGGTGTGCAGGCGCCAACCCGCTCTTACCTGCTGTCATGGGCAGTGGGTGAAGCTGCTGCTTGGGTAGGCCAACTCCCCAGCCCACCTCTTCTGCCTGTGGCCCTGTCCATACTCCACCCCTGCTCTGCCCCAGGCCCCACCCCCATTCTGCCCAGACCACAGCCCTCCTCACTATCTCCCTCCTCTCTTCCCTCCCCCTCCATGCTCACCCCCTTGCAGCCAAACCTCTGAACCCAAATGAAGCAAATGAACTTTGAAAAAAAACACTCTTCTCCAATTTATTTCAAAAGAAAATGGAGCATATTTTCCACTGCATTCCAGCTGGGTGAAGACTAGACATGCAGAAGGTGCCTAATTAAAAGCACTAAATTTGGGAATAAAAAATATCAGTTGCAGGTTTTTGATAAAACGGGAACATTGCTCTACAAAAACTTTGAAATAAGGGTGAATTAACTGTCCTGTTGAATACAACAGTAAATAGTCGGTGGCTTCTCTTCATCGTTTTAAGGCCTCTTCTGTTCCATCCCAGTCTAGCCCCTCATCAGGTGCAGGCTGGGTTTGCTGCAGATCCAGTTCTTCTCCGTTTGGCATCTCGAGGAGATGACGGCCACGTCATTCAGATACGCGCAGTATCCTCCTCCCCTCACCACAAACCTGCAAACGGGGGACGATGGGGTGAGAGCCAGTCAGTGCTAGGCAGAGGCGGAGTTGAAGGGGGAGACAGCCCAGATTTCTGAAGGGATTTCCTGCTCCTGGACCACCATTAAGCTCCTCCCTGGTGGGAAGGAAATGAATCCAGAGGGGGAAATTTAACAAAGGCTAAAATGGGAGCCATGGGGGAAAGAGGCCAGTGGTTGTGTGTCAGGATCCTGGGCAAAGGAAGGCAGGATTAGTGGCTTGAGAGCCAGGAACTGAAGTCAGTGGTTAGAACCAGTAGCAGGGTGAAGAGTCAAGATGAGGGTCAAGCCTGAATCAGAAATCAGGGTCTGTGTGGCGGTTCTAGGGATCAATTGGGAGTCAAATCCAAGTCAGAGCCAAGGTCAATACCAAGCATTCAGAGGCAGGGCAGCTGCCTGGACACTTCCTGCTATGCCCCAAGGGCTTATACAGAATCAATGAGTCAATCAGGGACTGTGAAGACAACTGTCAGTCAGATCACTTGAGGCGGGACTTCCTTTGGAGTGCAACCTCTGCAGAGGGTGGGTCACAGGGCACAGCAGGTGGTACCGTGGGGTGCTTGGTGGGCCTGGGTTCAAGTCCTACTGATCCGAAGACATGCCTGTGTGACCATGGGCAAATCTGCCTCTATTTCTCCTCTAATCTTTGGTCTTTCAAGCTCTTTGTCTCTCTCACTCTGGGGGTTCCAAGGGGACCCCGAGAGCTTCCAGTCTAAGCCACTGATCCTACAAAGGTCATCTTCTCCCCACACCCCTGTAAGCCTAGCTTTACATGCTGTGAGTAGCACCATTGGAGCCAGTGGGATTATTCACAGTGTGTGAATTAAGCATGTAAATCTTTGCAGGATCTATAGCAGGTAAGAGAAGCAAAGGCTGGGAGAACAAGATAATCCTTATCCCCATTTTACAGCTGGGCAACTGAGGCCCAGAGGGATTAAGGCTCAGATCCTCAAAGGTATTTGGGTCCCTAACTCCTGTTGAAATCAGTGGGAATGAGGGGCTGAAATACCTTTAAGCATAGGCACCAACTTTTCCCAGGGCTGGTGGGTGCTCAACCCCCCTGCCCCCATCCCCATCCCCACTCCAGCCCCGCCTCTCTCCCAAGCACACTGTGTTCCCCCTCCTCCCCGCTCCCTCCCAGTGCTTGCCTCTGTGAAACAGCTCTTTCGTGGCAACAAGCACTGGAAGCTAGGGGGAAAAGCAGGGACGTGATGTGCTTGGAGGTGGAGATGAGCTGCGGCTGAGATTTAAAGGGCTCAGAGCACCCTGGGGCTGTGGGCAGCCCAGAGCCCTTTGAATCCCGGCCATGACTGAGATTTAAAGGGCTCAGAGCTCCCCGTCACTGTAGGCAGCCCTTTGAATCCCAGCTGCGGCTCCGGCGGCTGGGCAGGGGCTGGGATTTAAAGGGCTCAGAGCTCCCCGGGGCTGTGGGAAGCCCAGAGCCCTTTGAATCCCGGTCACGGCTCTGGCAGCCGGGCTGGGGCCAGGATTTAAAGGGCTCAGGGCTCCCCTCAGTGGCAGGAGCTCTGGGCCCTTTAAATCTCTGCTGCAGCCCCACAAAGCTTGGGGTTCCCCCCAGCAGTCAGAGCCCCAGGCCCTTTAATTTGTCCCTGAGTGGCTCCCAGCCACCACTTCAGCAAGCAGCCCCTGGTTGATTTAAAGGCTCTAGGTCTCCCAGCCACAGCTGGTGCCTCAGGACCTTTAAATCTTGAGAGGCCCCGCCCCTTCCGGATGAGGCCATGCCCCCTCAGGACTCCAGCAGTACTGATAATTCCTGTAAATTACTTTCACCCCTGGATTTGCCCAAGGTCATACACAGGGAAGCTGTGGCAAAGCCTGGATTCAAACTCTGATCTTTTGAGTCAGGGACTTAACCACAAGCTCAGCTTTTCTCTTCCATGGCTGTGGTGGGGTGTCCACCTCTTACAAGGCCTGACTGGGTAAATTAGGCCAATTAACCAACAGGCTGCACCTGGGTGTGTTCTGGCCTAATTTGCTGATGAAATCCAGCAGAGGGGAGGAGCTGGGCTGGGGCTATAAAGGCGGGAAGGTGGCAACTGAAGGAGACTGCTGGAAAGTTGGCTGCAGTTGCTCCCCAGGAGAAGGGAGGTCAGTGTGGGGGCTACAGAGCCATGGTAGCCTACAGTCACTCCCTGGGAAGAGGGAGTTTAGGTTGGTTGACCCAGAAGACAACAGGAGAGGGCTCAGAGCAAAGCCACAGGGTTCAGGAGGCAGCAGACCATTGCTGAGGGGCCCTGAGTTGGAACCTGGAGAAGGTGGAGGGCCAGGGTTTCCCTATCAGCCAGAGAAGGAGTGGTACCATGGGGCAGTAAATGGGAAGACAGCTGGTGAGAAGGGACTTTGATAAATAACACCCCTCTGTGATGAAGTGGGAATGTTCTTGCTGTGTTCTGTGAATGCTGAGTGGGAATTGTTGACCTGGGAAGGTTGCAGGGGAGTTGTGCTGGGATGGCCTGCATTGGGGAAGGGAGCATACCTGAGCATATAACCTGAGAATCCAGGAGGGGGTTTGAAGGCCAAGTAACACCTCTGCCTGGGAAACTGGACAAAGGCTGGGGGAGAAGCCAGGGGGAGGTTGAGTGAGAGGCTAGAGGGAGTTTCAGTTTGGAACTGGCTGGAAAATGGAGAGGGGCACCCCAACTGGGCTTGGGTTTCCCAACGGGGCTGTGGCCTCCCTGGGGGCCCCAGATGGACCTAACTAAAGGGGGTCCTGTTCTCTGTACTGGCAAGACCTGTTTTGGACCGTGTTCCTGTCATCCAAATAAATCTCTGTTTTACTGGCTAGCTAAGAATCATGTCTGACTGCAAAGTGGGGGTGCAGGACCCAGTGGCTTCCCCAGGCCCCCGCCTGGGCAGCCTTGCTGTGGGAAGTGCACGGAGGGGCACATGCTGAATGCTCCTAGGAAAGACCCAGGAGCTGAAGCCGTGTGAGCTTCTTGCCCTGGAGACAGTCTGCTCCAAGGGAGAGGAGGCTCCCCAAAGTCCTGACTGCTTTTTCCAGAGCATTGCCTGGGGGCTTCGTGACAACTGGTGTCAGAGTGGGATGTACTTCATCCTGTAAATGGTGCTTCTTGCAATAAGTGGCTGAGGAGCAGTAAAACAAAGGGGGAATAATGAGGACCAGGCATGCTGAAGGCTCAGAGAGGGATGGTTTCAGAGGGCAATTATTCCCTGGGAGTGTGTGCCCAGTGAGAAGGACTCTTGCAGTACCAGGGTCTCCCAGGGGATTGCAGCGAGTGGTCCCAAGGGCAGAGGAGTCTGCTGCTCAACCCTGGCAGAGAGGCAGGCTGAGAGTCATGTCTGACTGCAAAGTGGGGGGTGCAGGACCCTCTGGCTTCCCCAGGATCCTGCCTGGACGGCCTTGCTTTGGGAAGCGCATGGAGAGGCATATACTGAATGCTCCAAGGAGAGACCTAGGAGGTGAAGCCATCTGAGCTTCTTGCCCTGAAGACAGTCTGCTGCAAGGGAGAGGAGGCTCCCCGAAGTCCTGACTGGCTTTGTGGGGAGCAGTTCCAGAGCATTGCCCAGGGACTCTGTGACACCCTCCAGAAGGGGAAATTGCATAGTGACCTGGCCGGAGGGCCGAGCTACAAAGAGAAGGCTGCAGTTCCTGGAACGAGAGCGGGGCCTCAGATAGAGAAAGAGACAAAGTGATGGAGCACAACCACCAGAAGGGGCACCAGCCTGGCAGAGCTAATCCCCAGCACAGCCAGGAGGTGGTGCCATCCAGTGGGGAGTAGAACCCTCGTCACAACAACAGAGTGATTTAATCTATATTACTTAATCCATGTGTAACCCCAGCCTGCTTGGAGTGGCACTCTATCCCCCTGTAGTGGTGGCGTAGCCAGCTAGCAATTGATGAGCCTGCTAAGGGAGGTGTGGCTTTTAGCTTATGCAGTAGAGCAGGCCTGCACAACGGAGCCTCACTGTGCGGCTCGTGAGGGGATTCTAAATCCCCCGCACACGGCACTCTGCGGGCAGCCCAGAGCCCTTTAAATCGCAGCCACGGTGGGGAGTCAGAGGGCTCTGGGCTGCCCACAGCGGTGGGGAGCCCAGAACCCTTTAAATCCCAGCCGCGGCCGGGAATCAGAAGGCTCTAGGCTCCCTGGGGCTGCGGGTAGCCCAGAGCACTTTAAATCCCTGCCACAGCTGGGAGTCAGAGGGCTCTGGGCTGCCTGCAGAGATTCCCAGCTGCAGCTGGGATTCAAAGGGCTCAGGGCTCCCTGTGGCTGCGGGCAGCCCAGAGCCCTTTGAATCCCGGCCTGTGCCCGCTGATTGCCCCGCTCCCCGGGACCCCTTCCCCTAACTCCCCCCCCAGGATCCCCACCCCCTATCTAAATGCTGCGCCTCCTTGTCCCCTGATTTGCCCCTCCCAAGACCCCTGCCCTTGACCCCAGCCCCTATCTAACGCCTCCCTTCTCCTTGCCCCAATGCCCCCTACTGAGACCCCCCAACTTCCCCAGGACCTCATCCCCTATCTGTCCCCTATAAAAACTCCTGGGATCTCCCTATGCCTATCCAACCTGCTGCCTTTCCCCTGAACTGCCCCTTGAAACCTCTGCCCCATCCAACCTCTCCTGTCCCTTGGACTCCCCCCCCGCAATCTCTTACCCCTTCTCCAACTCCCAGCCCCCTTACTGTCTCCACTCGACCAGCATGGTCTTGGTCTCCATGCAAGCTCCAGGACACCTTGCTTGCCATGCTCCCTGTTGGTTGCCGCCAGTTGCCGCCCCCCCGCCCCCCCACACCTGCCTTCAGATTTGAACACTTCCTCAAATTCAGGATTGCTGCAAACCAATTTGGCAGGGCTGTTACTTCATTTCTCCCAAAATCAAAGTAATCATAGATCCACTGTAACTTGCTGTAGAAGAAGTAGGATTAAAATTGGGCAGAAATGCTTATTAGGACTGGGAATGTGCATTTTCAACAGCCATTGCCTTTTTGTTTGTTTAAAGAAGGACAGTGAATTGCATTGTCAAAATTCCCCCATAGAAAGAAAGAGGCAGAACAAAAAGAATAATAAAGGCACCCTCAACTTGTCCTCATTTATGGCGATGGGACAGTCTTGTATATACACTCCAGATATCCTCCACTCACACAAGCTGGAAAATGTTCCACTTACTGCAGCTCTTGTAACTGCTAAGCAGAGTCAGGATGAGCGTACCCTGACATCTGGTGGTTGAAGTATGGGAAGTGTGTGGAAAGAATGTCTGCGAATGCGGAAATCTCAAATATTTCATAGGCACGCTCTTGCCCATCCCAGGACTGAACGAAGCTGTGGGACTGCTTTGTGACAGAAATGACTCAACCTCACGTTGGGTGGTACTTGCTAGACAAGGGACATGGTTCCAAAACCCTTGAACGAGAGAGAGGTTGCGGACAGGTATTTGTGCCTGGTGGGGCAGGCGCCTTGTGGAGCTAGGAACACCAGTTGCACCCCCCTCTCTCTCCACTGTGAATGTCTAGAGTTGGTTTTTTTATTCCCTTAAGACTCTAGATACAGGTTGCTGAGCTTGAACTCACTGTGGCTAATGGTGCACTAGCAGTGGGCTCCCCTACTATGTGCTGAGATCCACGGAAGAGCTTGAAATCACCAAAAGAGCTGAAATTACTGAGCTGGCGAGCACTTGAGTATGTGCTAACTAGTGGGGGAGCCTGAAGCTATACTGTGGAACAGAGCAGCTGGGGAGTGCGAGCAGTTTATGGGATGGCAGGAGCGACCACAGGGAACAGCTGGTGGGAGTGGATCGGCTGGCAGAGCGGGAGTAAGTAGTAGCTGTGGGGCGTGTGGAGCAGCCCACAGAGCAAGCGCAGAGCGAGCAGTTTGCAGGACAACTTGCGAGCAGTCAGTGGGGCAGCGTTGGCGAGCGGAGCAGTTTGTGAGGACGGCCGGAGGAGCAGACGATGGAGCGGCCTGGTAAGGCGGAGCAGTTCTGTGGAGAAGGCGGAAGCAGAACCCACGGAGAGGCAGGGCAGTTGGCCCGTGGAACCACGTAAGTGCCCCTTTCACCCAGCTGGGGAGGGACCTTCTACAGATAGACTCTTGAATTCTCGGCGGGTGCAATTGACCAGAAGACTTTTGGGTTGTTGGACTTTGGAGTGCATTGGACTTAAGACCCTAAGCTCGGGAAGACATTGCCAAATACTTGGGGGGGGCGTGGTTATGGTTTGGTTATACTCTTTGTGTGGTGTTCTCCAATGGGATGCCACATTCATTCTTCCTTATTAAAAAGATTTTCGTACACTCAGATCCGTGTTGCGGAGAGGGAAGTATTGCCTCCTAGAGGCCCAGGAGGGGATAACAAGCGTTAGGTATTGTAAGTGTCCCAGGTTCACTGGGTGGGGGGCTCAAGCCGGTTATGCTTGTGTTATTGAACGAACCCCTGAATACTGAACCTGGCCCTTTGTTGCTGCCAACTTCAGAGGGGCGAAGGCGTTGCATAACCATATCTGCGGAACCATCCTTTCTGTGTTTGGCACATTTCAAATTCCTGCTGAATGACCCGCCCTGGAGAGTGCTACCAGTGACCCAGGGCGTGGGGAGGCAGGTCAAAGGATGTATGTGGTGGGGGGAGAGGCCCAGGCGCTGGAACAGGGGCACTGGTGGGGAGGAAAGGGGGAAGCCCAGCGCTGGGGCAGCAGGGGGTGTGGGTTGGGGTGGGGGGAACAGCCCAGTGACTGGGGGCAGCAGGGGGGATCCAGGCTGGGACGGGGGGCAGCCAAATTTTTTTTTTTGCTTGGGGCAGCAAAAAACCTAGAGCTGGCCCTGTCAGGTTCCCCCAGCCACTGGAGCCCCGGGCCCTTTAATTTGACCCTGAGGGCTCCCAGCCACCTCTTCAGCTGGGAGCCCCCGGTTGATTTAAAATAAAATATCACCTCCCCACCCCCAACCTTCCTTTTTGGCCCACAGCTGTTTTGGTGGGGTGGCACTGGGGAAGGAGGGTTTGTTTCTGCAGGGCTGGGCGGCCCTGGGGCAGGGTGTTTCTGCAGGGCCGGGAGGTTTCGGCCCTTGGCTGGTTTCTTTGGAGTAATGTGGCCCTTGCCGCTTTACGAGTTGTGCAGGCCTGCAGTAGAGGCTCATGCATTAAGCCCCAGAGGTCCCTGGTTTGATTCCTCACTGCCGATGCCCCTGGTGTTACACAGAAGGGTAAACAATTCCACTTTTTAATATAATGCATTGTTGATCTGAGCACGTTTAGCAGCCCATTAAGCAAATTTAGCACCCGTGAACTAACATGGAGAAACTTCATAGAAAGAAAGCAGAACTCACATGTTGTTGAATTCTGTTGCATCCACCCATTTCCAGGGCTCGCTTTCTTCCCTCCGCAGGCCAATCCAGTGGTAAGTGTGTCCCTTATAGCGCATCAGGAAAGCCTTTAAAACAAAGAGTCTACGTGAATTTGGTCTGTTTAGAAGGATTTCCAGGGAGCCCACCAGCCAAGAATGTAGATCTACTAAGCTTCTCTCCGCAGTCTCCATGGAACTCTGTGTGCAGCCTTTGTGCAGAGAGTAGTTTGATAGGGAACAGAGAACAGTGTGAAAAGCCCAGAGGCTGAGCTGTGCAAAACATCTCTTTTTTCCCCCTTCATGGAAAAAATGTGAATTTGGTGACACAAACATTTCACAAATTAATCAATTTCACCAAATTGTCCATTTTGAGGGGGAAAAAAAGCTTTATACAAACAATCTCCTCTTGTGATTTTGGGGGTTTGAACACTTCGTGTCATTTCAAAATTTCTTGTATTTTTTTAAAGTCAAGAGATTTTGAAATGGGAAAAAAAGAAATGTTCAAACCCAAAAATCACAATAGGAGTTTTTTGTTAATAAAGGGCCATTTTAAAATGTTCAGTCTCTAAAGGAAACATTTTGTTTGACCCAAAATGACTTTTTTTCAACTTTTTTTATTCACTGAAAATGTTACTTTTGTGGTTTGATCTCAAATGAGGGGTGTTTTTTAATTGATTTTTCAAAGTGGCTGATACACTGAAAAAAAGTGTTTGCCGATCTCTACCCAAGATCCTCTCTACCTCCCCTTGGGAAGGTTCAGGTATAAATCAAGTCACCTTCTCGGCTCGATTCACCTTACTATGGCCAATCTGCATGGAAGTCCTGAACTGGGGAAGGAATAAGATCCTCTTTCCTCCTCCAGGAGATGACCAGGGCTGGAGCTCTGCTGGGCCATTCCTTGAAAGGAGATATTCTCCCAGAGGGATTTGAGGTCCCAGCAATTGCACGTTGACTGTAGCACCTTGGGCTTAGCCAGGGCTGGGTTCAGTGGCCAGAACTCTCATACAATGTCGCCTCCCAGTACAAGATACATCAGGGCCCCCCACTGCACTTTCCCTTCTTTTTTTTTTTTTTTTTTTTTAAAGTGTTAAAAAATACTGGAAATCAACACAAAACATTTCAATTGACCCAAAACAAATTGTGGGCCCTCCCAACTTTTCAGTTTGATGACAATTTGGAAAGTTTTCCTTTTGAGTTTGTCTCTATGGTTTACATCCTCACATCAAGGGCGCCCCCTCCTGCCTGGATACAGCATTGCAGGGGACTTCACCTCATGCCCCCAGGGGTCACTTCTTTGGCCAGCAGTAGCCTTTACTCCCCCTCAGGATATTCTGTGACTCGGCCACCTGGCCAAGTCACATCAAGCGTTAAACCCCTTCCAGGGGCAGCATGAACAAGGCCAGATAAAGATTCAAAAAAGGCTTCAAATTAACAGCCCTTCCGCCCCTCTCCCTGGTTGTATCCTGCCTGCTAACCGCTAGCCCAGGAGACCTCTCTCCTCTGCAATTTTCCCTCAGCTGAGCTCCCTGAGCCTTGGCTTCACGTCCCTTGCTGAAGAGGCAGGTTGTTACTACCCGCCAGGTGCAGAATATGATTAATTGGGTCCTTTCCCTCGCATTGCAGGTGCTGGGGACAACACCCCATCACAGATGCAAAACAATTTTTTTTTCACACTTGCCAGAGAATTAAACAAACCCCAAATATGTTATTTGCCCCAGTCCCTTACCAGGTCCTGTGGGGTTTCAATTGCAGCCAGGGAGGCACCGAGGGAAGAGCAGTTGTGCTGGCTGGATTCCCAGTTCCCTTCCGCCTCTGAGAAATAGTAACATTTCCCTCGGTACCCGACCCAGCCGTCTGGACAGCAGGGCTCAGAAAGAAGAGACTTGGGGACAGGAGATATTACCACTGAAAACAAGAAAGCGACATAAGATGAGAAATCTTTCCCTTTTCATCTCAGGGCCTGGGTCTCCATTGCCACGCGGCGTGGGAGGGAACCACCACCCAGTGGGAATGTCAGCACGTTTTGCTCTCTCTGAGCTGCCTCAGTGACTGTCCAAGGCAGAGCACCATGGGGGACTGGACCTTCTGTATCCAAGGGGAACGAGTAGAAACAATCCCCTCAGATCCAGGCCTCGCTGGGAGGTCGGGCAAGGGCTTGGGGGACAGAGGGAGTTAGAAATGAAGCCTCCCTGCCCCCTGATTTCAGGGGTGCTCTAGGAAGGGAGTGGGGACAAAGAGTCAGGACTCCTGGGTTCCATGTCCAGTTCTGAGAGGGCAATGGGGTCTAGTGATTAGAGGTGGTAGTTAGCAATCCGGACTCCTGAGTTCTATCCCAGTTCTGGGAGAGGAGTGAGGTGCAGTGGGTTAGACAAGAGGGAGACTGGGAGTCTGGACTCCTGGGTTCTATCCCCAGCTTGCTTGATGTGAATCAGTGGCAAAGTGGTGTCCCCTGTGCCTCAGTTTCCCTTTCTATAAAACAAAGGGATAATGATACTAGCCTTTATAGAGTTGTGATGGGGTCTTTTCCCATGCTGTGACAGACAGGGAAAGAGTTAACAGATGGACCAGTTACTCCTTCAGCTGAGACTAGGGCCCAGTTAGCAACAGCTGTGGTAAAAACCTGTGGCTAGAAGGCTGGCTGTGGAGAGGTTTCTGCTGGGAGCCGGACTTCCAGAGGGAAAAGACAGGAGGACACAGAATGCAGAGAGGTGGAGGTAAGAAGGCGCAAGGGCTTTAGCTGCTTAAACACAGGGTCCCTGGTCTGAAACCCAGAAAGGGTTTGCATGGTCCCCCCACCACTCCCAGAAATGGGGGTGGTCTAGGAAAACCTCCCTGAGAAGGATGGAACAAAAGATTGATGACCTGATAGAGGGTGATGGACCTTTATGGGCCATGGGACTCAGAAGAGGTGAGATTACAAATGACTTGAAGTTGTGAGAAGAGCCCAGCAGTGAGTCCCAGAGGGAGGCTTAGAGGGCCTGGCCATTAGCCTTTGTGGGGTGGAGGTGGTTTTGCACTTTTCAGCCTGGACTGGGGTGACCTGGCTGACCACAGAAGCTGCAGACCGTTGCAGAACCAGGTGTTATATGAATAATAAACAGATTTATGAACTACACAAGGATAGATTTTAAGTGATCGTAAGTAGTGAGCACACAGATCAAAGCTAACACTGATGAACCCCTGCAATGCCCCATCCTGGCATAAGGAGGTGCTGTGGCAGTGAGCTGTAGGGATAAAAATGCCTAGAACAGGTGCTGATTGAAGCCAGATATTTTCAAACCCATCCTGTTGTGGCAATTACAACTGGCCAGAATGTTCCTTTAAGTTACCAGGGTTGATCTCTAGGGCATAGGGAGGGGAATGAGAAGCCGCAGACACTGATTTTTTTCCTGCACAGGTAGCCAGAGACTTATCTGTGTGAGGAAATACAAACAGGGCAGCGGGGGGAAGCGAGGCCCTAAAACAAAACTGCAGCATGAACGAGCCATTTGCTAATCTTCCCCTGCTCAGACAAGTCACTTTTTACACTTTCCACATGTTCCGCTACACTGTAGGGTGTATGGAGCGGGGGCTTTGTCATACAGCGCTGAATTCATAGAGAACAGCCCTATAGAGCTCACAGTCCAGACTGAGAAAGGCTGAGGGAAAAGAAGGCTCATTCACCCCATTTTACAGATATGGACCTATAGCACAGGGAGATGAAATGACTTGCCCAGGGTTGCACAGACAGCCTGTGGCAGAGGCACCATTTGAACCCAGATCTCCTGAGTTCCACCCCAGTGCCTTTCCTCTAAGGCCAGCCTCCTGCTGTACAGGTCACAGTTGTGTGTCCCGGGGCTTTTGACACTGGGGAGGCATAGAAGGTGCTGTTTGGAGATGGTGGAATAGGCACCTCTTTGTTATCAGAATTATATTAGAGCCTAGAGTCTCCAGCATGGATCGGGCCCCCATGGTGCCGGGCGTGGACTGTGTGATACCCCCTGCTACCCTCCCCAGTCCCGACCTTCAGCAGCCCTCCTCCCTCATCCCCACCATCCTTAAGGGGTGATAGGGTGTTTCTGCCTCATTCCTCCCCCTTGGGTCAGCCACCCAGCTGCTGGTAGCTCACGGAGCTGCATAGAGAACCTGCCTTCAAGGGGCACTAGTGGTTGCTACAGCATTATGGGGTGGCTGATGAGCTGCTCAACTGGGGGCCGTTTGACCCTGAAGCCCTCCATACCTCCCCTCCCCCCCTGCCCCCAGCATTGCATGGTGCAGGAGCCATAGATCGGGGACTGTGACCATGACAGCTCCAGGGGGAAAGGGTAGACACAGAAACCCAGGCATGCAGGGCTGGCAACTCACCTGCCAGAGCTACTATCAGAATGAGGATGAGGATGGTCACGATACCGATCAAGCATGTGACTCCAACTATGGATTTACGGGCTGAGAGCTTTATGCAAACAGTGTCGGGGGCATAATCTGAAAGAGAAAAGGTGATTAGCGCTCCCACTGGAGAAGCAGCTGAGCTGCCCTAGGAATGGGTCATTGGCAAGATTTCAGCCCAGACCTTTCTTAGGGCTTGTCTACACTGCCAAGTTGTCATCAAAACTTTTGTCTTTCCCATGTGCTTAAAAAAACCCTCCCCCGAAAGACAAAAGTTTTGCTGTGGCAAGTGGCAGTGTGAATGTGACTTTGTTGGCAGGAGCGCTCTCCTGCCGACAAAGCCAACGCCACTCGCAGGGTGGTAGTATTTTGTCAGAAAAAGTGCTGACAAAGAGCACTTACACACGCCGACTTTTAGCGATAAGGCTGTGCTGACACAGCCCGTCGCTGAGAGCTGTGTGGTGTAGACAAGCTCTTACTTGAACTAAAGAACCCAGCTTCCTCAGTTCAGAAGCTGCCGCAGACTCATGTCCATACCATGTTTAGCATGGCCATGTGTTTAGCATGGCCATGCTTAGGGACTGGAGTACTACCTGCAATATCACGCTACTCCAGGTGGCATCATGCTAACTTCTGTGAAACCAGCCATAGATAGCAAATACACTAATTTCTAGCTTCACGTCATGAGTAGGATTTGAACCTGGGCGTCTAAAGGCATGAGTTGCTGCAGCTTGAGCTAAAGGGGCACATCCTCTAATGTAGGAAGCAGTAGCAGACTCATAAATTTTGTACAAGATCCAACCTCTATAGACCTCACAGCATGTTAACTAGGTTACAACAGGGGCACCCAACCTTTTCAGCCTGACGCTGAACATATTTCAAAAGGTCGTCCTTTGCCATGCTCTCCCATAGACTCAGGCAAAGACAGTCACGCTTTGTAGGGAAGCAGCAAGATAGCTCCAATCCCTGCCATTGCAATGCAGCAAGCAGCCAGAGGGGGCGCTGCAGGCCAAAAGGGAAAGCATCTACTTAATGCTTGTGACACCAGAATTGCTCTAGATGTCTAAGATGCTTGGCTAGTGCGTCTTTCTCACATGCTCCTGGTGTAACTGATTATCAGATCGGGGATCAAGAAGGAATCTGCCCCCAGGTCAGACTGGCAGGAGCCTTGGGGGTTAGGTCTTGCCCTCCTGTGTAGCATGGGACATGGGGTTGCCTGCTGGGACATTTAGACACGTTTCACAAAGTCCTTGAACAATACCATCAACGGTGCCACCGCGAGATCTTCCGAATCAAGTGGGCTGACCAACACACCAACAACACCTGCGTCTGACGAAGTGGGTATTCACCCACGAAAGCTCACGCTCCAAAACGTCTGTTAGTCTATAAGGTGCCACAGGATTCTCTGCTGCTTTTACAGATCCAGACTAACACGGCTACCCCTCTGATATTTGACACCAACAACAGTGTTCTGTACCAAGCCAAAACCTACAGTATTGAAGCTACAACCATCCGCCACCAACTCCATTGGGCTGGTCATGTTCTTTGAATGCCAGAACACCGATTCCTGAAGCAGGTCACATTCTCACAGCTGAGCCATGGCCAATGGTCGAGGCTTGGACAAAAAAAGCCCAATTCAAAGACTCCCTCCAAGCCAATGTGAAGAAGTACAATATTGACATAAACTCTTGGGAAACCCAAGCCTTCGATCAAGCAAAATGAAAAAGGACTTTGTGCCAAGGATGCCAGTATTTCAAGATCCAGTGACCAAGCCTTCAGAGGCATAGGACAGGGTAAGACTTTAGGCAGGCAATACACGCTTATGCTTTTAGAGCCAGAGATACTGGGTTCAATTCCCCAAGCAGGGACCTCGTTACAAGTAGATGTGGAATTGAAGTGCTTCTGCTGCCTAATTCATAGCGTCTAAAACCAGAAGGACCCCCTCTGACCATTTAGTTTGGCCTAAACAAACCACAGAATTCCACCCACTGAGCTCATAATGTCTCTTCGAGTTGGAGCAGAGATGTTGGAGAGAAACCCAGCTTGACTTAGACTCCAAGCAATGAATAATCCACCATGTCTTCAGACAAGATGTTCCAAAGGCGGATCACCCTCATCGTTAAAACTTCGCACCTTATTTCTAGTCTGTATTTGTCTTGCTTCAGCCTCCAGCCATTCAATCTTGTTCTGCCTTAATTTTGTTAGCCTGAAGAGCCCTCTTCTCTCAGAAATCTTCTCCCAGCGTAGATGCTTATAGAACACGATCAAGCCAACTCTTAACTTTCCCTCTGTTAAGCTAAACAGACTGAGATTCTTCAGGCAGGTTTTCCAGACCTCGAATCAGTCTTGTAACACTTTTCTGAACCCCCTCCAATTTGCCAACATCCTTCATGAAGTGTGGACATCGGAAGTGGAGACGGTATCCAGTAATGGTCTCACCAGCACTGTATACACAGATGACACCACCTCTGTTTTGTTTCCCACCCTTCCCCGGGTATTCGGCCCCAAATTTCCAGAAGGTTGAAAGATTGCATGAACCAAAAAACAAGGCATGTTTCTGTGTTACACCCACAGAAATCCCCATTCGCAAGAACCAGTCGGGCAACCACATCCCCCAGTTACTCAACTGGCCCCAACCACTGTTCAATTCCATGCACACATGTGAGGTTGTGCGTGTGCACAACCTTTGCCATGACAGGTTTTTGGGGGATGTGCCAGCTAAATTTTAAAGCTTACAGAACTTGGCCCTCGTCTTTTCCCACTTCACACCCTTCCCGGGAGGTGATCGCCTGTGGCTTTAAGTATCCTTTCTGTGCCATCTATCTCCCTCCATCTGACCTCACACCTCGTCCTGCTCTCAGCAGCATTACAGTAACGGTGACTGGTTACACATAAATTGGGTGCTGGTGCAGAAGACTCCACTGAGGTAACCTAGGCTCAGCTCCATGGCGGAATTTAGGCTGCTTCTTCCATGGATCTGAGCCCAAATACCTTTTGTCCTCCTCCTCCCTCTTTGGAAAGTCTCGTTCTCTCTGTGACTCAGTGACACTCCCCAACTTTTCCCCAGGGCATTTATACTCAATTGTTACCTGACTTTGCTCCTTTCTCTGCATCTCCTTGGACTTTAAGCAGCTTCGCCGGTTCAGCTTTCTCCTTCTGTGTGCCTTTGCCCATCTAATCCTAGGAGCTCTGGGATCCAGTTGTCCTGCACTGTAATATAACCAAGAGTTTTTACAAGCTGTGACTTTTGCAAAACTGTTTGTTTTAGTAGCACCTCATCTGCCCAACTCACTCCTACCCCATTTGCCCCTTTCAACAATCAGTTGCATCCTGTCGGACCACTAGATTTTGAGCGCTCTGGGGCAAGAACTATCTCAGGGTTGACCAACCCAAGCCTGAGAAGGAGCCAGAATTGACCAATGTACATTGCCAAAGAGCCACAGTAATATGCCAGCAGCCCCCACATCAGCTCCCACCTCCTGCCCCCAGTGTCTCCTGCTTGCTGGCAGCCCCGCCAATCAGCGCCTCCCCTTCCCTCCCCATGCCTCCTGCCCACCGCAATCAGCTGTTTCACTGTGTGCAGGAGGCTCTGGGAGAGAAGGAGGAGGAGCGAGGGCATGGCAGGCTGAGGGGAAGGGGCAGAAGCTTTGGGGGAAGGTGGAGTGGAGACAGGACCTGGGGCAGAGCCGGGGGTTGAGCAATGAGCACCCCCGGCATATTGAAAAGTTTGCGCCTGTAGCTTCAGCCCCGGAGTTGGTTCCTATACAAGGAACCACATATTAACTTCTGAAGAGCCTCATGCAGCTCTGGGGCCAGAAGTTGGCCACCCCTGGACTATCTGCTTCATTACTGGTATGTACAGCACCTCGCGCAATAGGCCCTGACCCTTGATTGGGCTTCCTGGATCCTGCCATAAGATAAACCAATAATGATGTGATGTCAGGGCTAACGAGCTTCATGGGGATCTTTTGTCATTCATCCTCTGGTTCATTAACACATCACTCAGAACAATGGGTAGATTAATAATAAACCTTCTTTTCTCCCACCCGTTGTCTATTTAGATTGTAAGCTCTCTGGGGCAGGGCCTGTCTCTCCCTGTGTATCTGTGCAGCCCCCAGCACAGTGGGGTCTTGATCTCAGCTGGGGCAGGGACTGTCTCTCACTGTGTGTCTGTGCAGCGCCTGGCACAACAGGGCCCTGATCTCAGCTGGGGCAGGGCCTGTCTCTCACTGTGTCTGGCCAGTGCCTGGCACAACAGGGCCCTGATCTCAGCTGGGGCAGGGCCTGTCTCTCGCTGTGTGTCTGTGCAGCACCCAGCACAACAGGGCCCTGATCTCAGCTGGGCAGGGACTGTCTCTCGCTGTGTGTCTGTGCAGCGCCCGGCACAACAGGGCCCTGATCTCAGCTGGGCAGGGACTGTCTCTCGCTGTGTATCTGTGCAGTGCCCGGCACAACGGGGCCCTGATCTCAGCTGAGGCAGGGATTGTCTCTCGCTTTCGGTCTGTGCAGCGCCCGGCACAACAGAGCCCTGATCTCAGCTGGGGCAGGGATTGTCTCTCGCTTTGGGTCTGTGCAGCACCAGTTAGAAGTGGAGAAACTGAGGCCTGGAGCCTGAAGTGACTCACCCAGCAGACCACTGGAATAAAGGGCAGTACGCACTAGGCCACACTGCGTCTGCAGCTGCAAATTGCTAGCTTTAGGGCCAGTCTCCTCTGAAAAAGCCAGAGGCTTTAACCACCAGTGTCGGATGCAGAGCAGACAGTACGGTTTTAGGTAAGTTTATAAGCACTTCTTCTGCTGCACCTTGGTAGTTAAACTGTAATCCAGGAGCAGCTGCTTCCAATGTCAACAACACCCACACACGCTTTTGACTGGAAAAAAGGCTTTTGTTGGATAGTGATCTCCCTGGCACCACAGAAATGAAAGCCACTAAACAATGCTCCAAGCTTCTATTACGCTTACCTTCCTGGTTGGCACAATGTAGCACACCAAAGCATTTTCAAAGGGACTCACCCACAAGGGCGTCCAAGAACCTACATGAAATGCCCCCCCTTTTTCTAAAGAGCTCAGCAGCAGCCCCCCATGCTGTGCTAGGAAGGGAGGCAAACCTCAATTCACTCCCGAGGTCCTGAGAAGTCCGGAGGGGGAGAAAGAGACAGAAGTGAGGGGGAAGCACAAAACAAGGGACTGGGTGGAAGGGCCAGGGGGAAGCCCCAGGCACCAGGGGAAGGAGCTGTGGGGGACAGCCAGGCACATGGGAACTTGGAGACCGCAAAGCAGAGGCCCTAACTGGGAGGCTGCAGGGGAAATGGGAGCTGGGGAAAGGGCATAGAAGGCAGAGCAAAGCACTGGATGGGTGAGGGAGACAGCAAGGCAGAAGATCTAATGGGGGGCAGCAGCCCATCGAACCTAGCCGCCAAGGAAGAGGATGTAGAAAACCATGATGCAGCAAACCTATATCATGCAAATTACAGAGAGAAACTCCCCTGACCGTGGGTGGAGTGGATGTAAGTCAAGGGAGCGTAGCCAAGGGCCTGTCTGCATTAGAGAGATACGGGACTGGTCTATCCTTTAGCCCATACCCTCGTATCCGCATTACAATTTGCATCGGTCAGCATTTTACTTAGGGTGACCAGATGTCCCGATTTTATAGGGACAGTCCCAATATTCAAGGCTTTTTCTTATACAGGCTCCTTTTACCCTGCACCCCTTGTCCTGATTTTTCACATTTGCTGTCTGGTCACCCTAGTTTTACTGCACATCCACCCATCTAAGATCCCCCAGGTACAAGCAGAGGGAAGCATCTGGTGCTGTCGTGGTCACATCATCAGGGCAAACGGCCCTTGCCCTTCCCACGCTGCTGTCCCATGGCACCCAGGCCAAGGCAGAGCGGGCCTGTAAAATTACCCAGCATGCAGCATGCCCAGGAATTCTGGGAGTCGGGCAGTGCACCATGACAGTAAGTGGTACTTTACCACTGGGGTTGCACCCACAGCATAGGCAGTCCCATAGCAATCAGAGCATTTGGGCTGCCTCTGTCAGTGATGTTACGCTGATGGATTCCTCTATAAAGGCAGGGTCTGTGGGTAAGGCTGGTGGGGGGACGAGGGGTTGATCTAGTAAAGGCTTTTGTCTACACCTGGGAATCTGCCCAGATTGCAGTCACTAGTGTCACTGTATCAATCCAAACCCTAAATGCAGACAGAGTGACACACTATAAGCCACAGTTTATGTCCATGCATCTAAAAATACCAGTTTGGAGCAAAAAGAAGCTTTCCTGGGACAACTCAGGAGCTTAGCACCCAGCACCTCAAGCAGTAACGGCCGCCCTGCACCCACTCTACGCTGATGGAAATGACTGCACGAGGTGCAGGGCAACATAAATCGGATGCGTGTCAGTTTCTTAGCGAGACCATTGTGGATAGAACCGGGGATCACCAGAGCTCAAAAGCACAAGCTGCTGTGGCTCAAGTGAAAGCTCTGTAGCTAGACTCACATCCCCTCGATCAGCACAAAGGGGCACGTGTAACACACACTGACTAGTGGGTTACACAAATATAGCCTTAAACCGTTTTCACATCCCCTCCAAATTCAGCTTGCGATCCCCGGCCCCGAGGAGGCGCCAGTAACTTGTACTCCCCAGGGCCACCTTTCCAAATCCCTCAGCAATGAGAAACAGGTGTGTGTGCTCTGTTTTGCATTTGCTGTTTTATCATCTGGTTTTAGTTCCTCTCCCAAAGGGGATGTGGGGGAAGGAAATCCCTGACTTTTGCTTAAGCCAGCAGCAACTCAGATCTCTCTTTCTTCCTGCTCTGCGACCCGGGGCTGAACTTCAGAGCAAGGCAGGGGCACTTTCCCCACTTTGGTGATTTCAAATACAAGAACATACAAACTAATCCCGAGTGGAATCAAGAAGCCCACTCTCATTTCCTCCCTCCTTTCTCACTCCCAAGCACTGGTTTTGAATGTATCAGCTCTGGATCCTGTCCCTGTTGCGGGGGCAGCCTCAGAAAGAAAAAGGGTTGGGAAGCCAGTCATAGGAGATAGGGGGTATTCTCCCCCTCACCCAGGGGGACAATCCCCCCACTAGCCCATAAAGGGTGAGCTGCTTCTGGAGTTGCCATCCTGTTGTTCATTTCCTGGAATATCCTGTTGGGAACAGCTGGCCTTTGAAGCGAGGGGAGGGGACAAAGTGAAGCAAACACAGGTGATTTCTCAGAAAGGGCCCAGTGAGAAGAAAATGAAATCAACCAGCTAATTTCGTGGGAGGTGCCAGAAGAGGAGACAGCCAAAGCACGTGGGCTATGTCAGATGCATCTGACAAAGTGGTTTCTAGCCCACGAAAGCTTATGCCCAAATAAATTTGTTAGTCTCCAAGGTGCCACAGGACTCCTCATTGTTTTACTGATACAGACTAACAGGGCTACCCCTCTGAAACCAGGAGGAGAGAGGGTTGCCATCTTTCTATTTTCTCTGGCTGGGGGTGCGTGCTCTGGGGTGGGGCCAGAAATGAGGGGTTCAGGGTGTGGGAGGGGGCTCTGGGCTGCGGGAGGGAGTGAGGGATCTGGCTAGGGGTGCAGGTCTGGTGTGGGGCCAGGAATGAGGGGTTTGGGGTGCAGGAGGGGGATCCAGGCTGGGACAGGTGAGGGGTCTGGCTGGGGGTGCAGGCTCTGGGGTCGGGCTGGGGTTTGGGGTGCAGGAGATGGCTCAGGACGGGGGATTGGGGTGCGGGGTGTCACAAGTCTGGTGATATTTAAAAAGTTGGGGATTTTTTCTTAATTTTAGCTATTAGGACAATATAAATGTCAAACAACAACAATAATTGTTCTACGCAATAATTCTCTACACAAAAGAATAAATGGACATAAATCTGCCATCAGGAATCATAACATTCAAAAACCAGTCGGAGAACACTTCAATCTACCTGGTCACTCACTAACAGACCTAAAAGTGACAATTCTTCAACAAAAAAACTCCTCACTTAACGTTGTAGTTCTGTTCCTGAAAAATGCAACTTTAAGTGAAACGACGTTAAACAAATCCAATTTTCCCATAAGATGTAGTGTAAATATGGGGGTTTAGGTTCCAAGGAAAATTTTGGAGGGCAGACAAAAGGCATTATATACTGTACTGTGGTGGGGAGGTGACCCTTGCTTGCCCCTGGGGCTGGGGGTGCAGGGTCTGGGAGGGAGTTGGGGTGGGGGAGGGCACTCGGGGTGGAGGTGCGGGTTCTAGGAGGGAGTTAGGGTGCGGGAGAGCACTCAGGGTGGGGGTGCGGGGTCTGGGAGGGAGTTGGGGTGTGGGATGGCGCTCAGGGTGGGGTGCGGGGTCTGGGAGGAAGTTGGGGTGCAGGAGGGCACTCAGGCTGGGGATGCGGGGTCTGGGAGGGAGTTGGGGTGTGGGATGATGCTCAGGGTGGGGGTTCAGGGTCTGGGAGGGAGTTAGGGTGCAGGAGGGCGCTCAGGCTGGGGGTGCAGGGTCTGGGAGGGAGTTGGGGTGCAGGATGGCACTCAGGGTGGGGTGCGGGGTCTGGAAGGGAGTTAGGGTGGGAGAGAGCACTCAGGGTGGGGTGCGGGGTCTGGAAGGGAGTTAGGGTGCAGGAGGGCACTCAGGGTGGGTTGCGGGGTCTGGAAGGGAGTTAGGGTGTGAGAGGGCACTCAGGGTGGGGTGCGGGGTCTGGAAAGGAGTTAGGGTGCGGGAGGGCGCTCAGGGTAGGGGTGCAGGATGGCGGTCAGGGTGGGGTGTGGGGTCTGGGAGGGAGTTAGGGTGCGGAAGGGTGCTCAGGGTGGGGTGTGGGGTCTGGGAGGGAGTTAGAGTGTGAGAGGGCGCTCAGGGTGGGGTGTTGGGTCTAGGAGGGAGTTAGGGTGCGAGAGGGCACTCAGGGTGGGGTGCAGGGTCTGGAAGGGAGTTAGGGTGCGAGAGGGCGCTCAAGGTGGGGGGTGCGAGGTCTGGGAGGGAGTTAGGGTGCGAGAGGGTGCTCAGGGTGGGGTGCGGGGTCTGGAAGGGAGTTAGGGTGCGAGAGGGTGCTCAAGGTGGGGGATGCGAGGTCTGGGAGGGAGTTAGGGTGCGGGAGGGTGCTCAGGGTGGGGTGTGGGGTCTGGGAGGGAGTTAGGGTGCGAGAGGGCACTCAGGGTGGGGTGCAGGGTCTGGAAGGGAGTTAGGGTGCAAGAGGGCGCTCAAGGTGGGGAGTGCGAGGTCTGGGAGGGAGTTAGGGTGCGAGAGGGTGCTCAGGGTGGGGTGCGGGGTCTGGAAGGGAGTTAGGGTGCGAGAGGGTGCTCAAAGTGGGGTGTGGGGTCTGGAAGGGAGTCAGGGTGCGAGAGGGCGCTCAGGGTGGGGGGTGCAAGGTCTGGGAGGGAGTTAGGGTGCGGGAGGGCGTTCGGGGTGGGGTGCGGGGTCTGGGAGGGAGTTAGGGTGCGAGAGGGCGCTCAGGGTGGGGGTGCAGGATCTGGGAGGGAGTTAGGGTGCAGGAGGGCCCTCAGGGTGGGGTGCGGGGTCTGAGAGGGAGTTAGGGTGCGAGAGGGCGCTCAGGGTGGGGGTGCAGGATGGCACTCAGGGTGGGGGTTCAGGGTCTGGGAGGGAGTTAGGGTGCAGGAAGGCGCTCAAGGTTGGGGGTGCGGGGTCTGGAAGGGAGTTAGGGTGCAGGAGGGCCTCAGGTGGGGTGCGGAGTCTGGAAGGGAGTTAGGGTGTGAGAGGGCCCTCAAGGTGGGGTGCGGGGTCTGGGAGGGAGTTAGGGTGCGAGAGGGCGCTCAGGGTGGGGGTGCAGGATGGCACTCAGGGTGGGGGTTCAGGGTCTGGGAGGGAGTTAGGGTGTGAGAGGGCGCTCAAGGTGGGGGGTGCGAGGTCTGGGAGGGAGTTAGGGTGCAGGAAGGCGCTCAAGGTTGGGGGTGCGGGGTCTGGAAGGGAGTTAGGGTGCAGGAGGGCCCTCAGGGTGGGGTGCGGGGTCTGGAAGGGAGTTAGGGTGTGAGAGGGCCCTCAGGGTGGAGTGCGGGGTCTGGGAGGGAGTTAGGGTGCAGGAAGATGGAAACATAAACTGGAGCAGAATCTAATGGCTCCCTCCCCTCTAGCCCCCCTCCCCAGCTGGCCCTCCATCCGTAGCGGGGAGAGGCTCCACACAGCCCTTCCCCCCTCTGAACTGGGTTAGAGCCCCCAATCTTACTGCTGCCCCAACCCCTAGCTTACAGTGGAAGATAAAACCCCCCACCCAGCCCCAGTCCTCTCCTTACATTCCTTGCTGCTGCTGATCGAGCAATCGGCGACAGGAGAGGAGCATTTCCGTGTAGTGACTTGTTTTTCTGGCAGTTTGACCCACCCCAGAGCAATCAGCACCGGTTTCCTCTGTGTGCAGAAAGAGAAACCAACAGAGCAGAGTCATTGTAAAAAGAACAAGAGTCCTTGTGGCACCTTAGAGACTAACAAATTTATTTCTGCACGAGCTTTTGTGAGCTACAGCTCACTTCTTCAGATGCATAGACTGGAACACACAGACAGGAGATATTTATACATACAGGGAAAGGTGGAAGTACGCATACCAACTGGAAGAGTCTAATCAAGTGAGATGAGCTATGGTCAGCAAGAGAAAATAACCATTGAAGTGATAATTAAGATGACCCACAGAAGGTGTGAGGAGAACTTAACATAGGGAAATAGATTCAATTAGTGTAATAACCCAACCATTCCCAGTCTTTGTTTAAACCTAAGTTAATTGTATCCAATTTGCCTATTAATTCGAGTTCAGCAGTCTCTTTTTGTGTGACTCCTGTCATTGTCAAGTATCAGAGGGGTAGCCGTGTTAGTCTGGATCTGTAAAAGCAGCAAAGAGTCCCGTGGCACCTTATAGACTAAGGGTATGGCTACACGTGGAAGTGTGAGTGTGGTCGGAGCGGCAGCGCTGGGAGAGAGCTCTCTCAGCGCTGCACGTAAACCACATCCTCTACGGGTGTAGCGTGCAGCACTGGGAGCCGCGCTCGCAGCACTGTCGCCCTGATTACACTGATGCTTTACAGCGCTGCATCTTGCAGCGCTCAGGGGGGTGTTTTTTCACACCCCTGAGCGGAAAGTTGCAGCACTGTAAAGTGTGAGTGTAGCCATACCCAAACAGACGTCTTGGAGCATGAGCTTCCGTGGGTGAATACCCACTTCGTCCTATCATTGTGTGACTCCTGGCCTGATTAACAGGGGGCTGCTGAGAGCCACTGAACCAAACTGTAACCCCTGCATAGGATGGAAACCATTTCAAGCCAGGGGGTGCTGCAGCACCCCTAGTTCCAGCACCTCTGCTGGCTAAAGAACAGCGCCAGCCACTAGCTGTCGTGTTTGTGAACCCCCTTCTCACCCCTTCACATTTCACACCCCAGGAGGCTATTTCTCTCCGCTTGTTTTCTTGACGTGTGTGCCTGTCCCCAGTTCTGCACCCACAAACTATCAAGATTTCTAAGCTGATCTTAGGGGGTTCTTTGCGGGGGGCACTCATGAGTTTGGGACTGGCAGTACTGGAAAGATCATGGCATTTCTGAAGGCAAGAAAGAAGGGGATGGTTTTTGGGGGGAGGAAGAGGAGAACAGGGAGGATCAAAGGCACGAAGAAGAAACAAGCTACAAGGTTTCACTGCAGTGAACTCAAGCTATCTACACTTGGGTGAGTGACCTCCTGGCGAGTGAGCCAAGCTGGAGTTGGAAGTCACACTGTGAATTAACCCTCGCCCTGCACAGAGCGGTTGTGTGAGTGGCCGCCGAGTTGTGCCAGCACAAAAAGTGCCACCACACTGGAGCGAAGGGGCTTTAGGTGTGGACAGGACTTGAGTTAAGGGCAGCGCTTGGGATATAACAGGAGTTAACTCAGCTGGAGCACCTAGAAGAGGGGAACAAACTTTCCCACTCAAACTAATCCCATTTATTGGGGGCCCGGAAACAAAGGAGCAGATACACAGCATCCTTCACTCTCATTGAGAGTGAAGCAGAGTCTTTGCCTATGAGACAGTTCCTGGCCAATGGGAGCTGCTGAGCCAGCGCTGGGAGCAGGGGCAGTGCGCAGAGCCCCCGGGGCCATCCCTCCACTAGGAGCCAGGGGGAGATGCCAGCAGCTTCCCAGGAGTTGCGTGGAGCCGGGTAGGAAGTCTGCCTGCCCCACCAACCAGACTTTTAATGGCCCGGTCGGCAGTGCTTACTGGAGCCGCCAGGGTCCCTTTTTGACCGGGCATTCCAGTCCAAAACCGGACATCTGGCGACCCTAAGATGTCTGTAGCATAGACCTGGCTCAGCCACTCCTGTCTGGAATTTGGGCAGGGCTCTGTTCCTTCCAACAGTTTGTGGTCACGGACTCCATCTGTTGTGAGGATCTGTCTCAGCGTTGCACATTATTATTAATCATTTTGAATTATTACATTGCCTGGGAGTGCCAGTCACGGAGCAGGACCCCCTCATGCAGAGACAACCGGTGCCTGTGGATAGCGGGGAGAGGGGGCTGAGTGAGGGCAGTCGGCTTCAGCAGCGTTACTGAGCACGCTCAGTCCATGTGAGCATGCTCACTACAAGCCAAGCAGCTAATATGGGGGGGCACATGACTCCGCATGCTCCCCCCCCCACGCATTGCCTCTGCCATTGTGCTAGGTGCTGCACAAATATAGAACAAAAAGAGCTTGCCCAAAAGAACTCATTGCCTAAGGGCATGTCTATGCTACAAAATTAAGTTGACCTAGCTTAGGTCAGCATACAGCCGCTGCAGTAATTGTATCGCTGGTGTGTGTCTACTTTGCTCCTTGTGTCGGCGGTGAGCGTCCTCACACAGGCGCACTTGTGTCGATTGTGCTGTCAGTGTGTGGGGCATTGCGAGAAGGCTGCTGGAGGCCAGTAACAATCCACGTAAGCAACACAGTATCTACACTGGCACGGCGTTGACCTAACTACATCAGCCTTGACTCTATGCTGCTCATGGTGGATTTAGAGTTAGTGGGGTCCCCCAGCCCTGTGCTGAGCTTCATTTGGGGGGGGCCTTCTTGAGACCCAGCCAAGAAAAAGAACCTTCTCTTTTATCTCCCCCGCTCCCATTTTTCATTCTTTTTTTCTTCATCCTCCTCCTATAATAGAAAGTAAGTGAAAATAAAGTGAGGCATCTTCATTGTTTTTGTAGTCTAGCTTATTTTTCCACAGACCACTTGAAAATTGTTGAGGGTCTTGGCAGACCACTTAATGGTCTTTCCAAATATTCTTTGTACCATTAGCTAACTACTGTAAAGCGCTTTGGATAAGAGGGCTTTATTTAAAAAATGTTGGGGTGCAGGGTCTGGCCACGACTTAGGGTGTGGGAGGGGGCTCAGGGCTGGGGCAGGAGGTTGGGATGTGGAGCACTTACCTGGGGCAGCTCCTGTTTGGTACAAGGGTTGCAGGTGGGGATGTGGAGGGGGGTGCAGGAGTCAGGGAGGGCAGAGGGCTGGGTGTGTGTGAGGGGGCAGAGGCTGTGAGGGGTTGCAGGAGTCAGGGAGGGAGGGGGCTGAGGGTAGGGGGTGTGGGGCGGTTGCAGGAGTCAGGGAGGGCAGGTGGCTGGAAGTGTGTGAGGGGGGTTGCAGGAGTCAGGGAGGGCAGTGGGGGGGATGGGTGGGGGTGCAGGAATCAGTGCTGGGAGTGTGGGGGGGGCAGGAGTCAGGGGGGGGGCTCAGGGTTGGGGCAGGGGGTTGGGGTGTGGAACGCTTACCTGGGGCAGCTCCCATTTGGTGCAAGCGGTGCAGGAGCTCCTGTCTGGTACTCAGGGTGGTGGTGGGGATGTGAGGGGTGCAGGAGTCAGGGCAGGGGGCTGGGAGCACCCCCACGACCCCAGCCCACATCCCCAGCCCCCTGCCCTGAGCGGCTCATGGCAGGGGGCTGTGGGGGGCGTATGTGTAGGGGGAGTGCAGGGGTCCTGCCTTTGCCTGTCCTGCCTGGATTCCACCCCCTTCCCCAAGGCCCCGCCCCTGCCTCTTCTTCGCCTCCTCCCCCCCACGGAGGGGGGGGCAAACAGCTGGGAGGGAGAGGAGCCGGAACAGGACAAGCTCAGGGGAGGAGGTGGGGAAGAGGTGGAGGAGGGGGAAGCTTGGCTGCTGGTGGGGGTGGAGCAGAAGCCCCAGGAGCCAGCAGGACCAAGCTTCGGCCCCCTGTCATAGGGGGAGCTCATTCAGACCTTGCTTACAAATCATAATCTGCAATGATTAGGTAGGCCAATATAGCTGAAACGAATGTGCCGACATTGTCATAAATAACAGCTGTGTGAGGAAGCTAGTCTTTGTTCAGACTTTTCAAACCCATTATGCTTTCTTCGGTACAAATATTTTCTCGTGTACTGTCTATGCTCTTAAAGTGCGTATTAATGTCAGAATTTCAATTCAAATTTCCAACCAGTGACTAAACTGGCAACACTGCATGAAACTGTGGGGGTGCTGGGGAAATTCTGGGGACAGGGAACACACCCTGGGGGGGTCTGGGGAAATCCCTGCTACCCGGGGTGACTCACTCTTATGTAGGATGACCAGACAGCAAGTGTGAAAAATCAGGACAGGGTGTGTGTGTGTGGGGGGGGGGGGGGTAATAGGAGTCTATATAAGAAAAAGACCCAAAAATCAGGACTGTCCCTATAAAATCAGGACACCTGGTCACCCTAATCTCATGCTTTGTGTCTGGACCTAGCCCGATAAGCATTTTTAATTTCCAGTGGGGTTGACTGCTGCCGTGATCAGGTTCTTGGTGTTGAGGTCAGACAGTGAGTCATGGGGCTGAAAAAGCAGCAGAGAATCCTGTGGCACCTTATAGACTAACAGACGTCATGCTCCAAAACATCTGTTAGTCTGTAAGGTGCCACAGGATTCTCTGTTGCTTTTACAGATCCAGACTAACACCGCTACCCCTCTGATACATGGGGCTGAAAGATGATTTCACTGGGAATGTTTGTATCTTTCTTGCTGTCTGTGTCTTTTTTTTTATGCTCTGAGAAGGATCTAGCAGCCACAGTGAACAAACAACTTAGCCTGAGTTCCCAGTGCGTTGCAGTGGCTAAAAGGGCTAATGTTATCATTTGGCTCAACAAACAGGGGAGTAACGGGAAGGCGTAGAGAGGTAATGTAAGCTCCGTACAGGCAATTGGTGAATACTACGCCCAGCTGTGGTGTCAACGTTTTTAAAAAGGATGTTGAAAATTTGGAGAGGGTGCAGACTAGAGATTAGCCTACAAATTATTCAAGGGCTGGGAAAAGAGGCCATACGGTGGGAGATTGAGGGCTCAGTTTGTTTACCTTAAGATCAAGAGGTGACATGATCATAGTTGTGGAAGTAGAGCAAGAACTGACAGGGATTTCAATGCATGACATTCTCTGTTGGCAAGAGTCAGGCTAGCTGTAACCCTACTAACGCACGATTTGTAGAAGTGAGGATTGTGTGAGGCGAATGGGAAAGAACTGTGGGAGAAGTTGTTGTGACCTTGTGTTGATAAGGTGGAATGCAGACTAGCGTCTAAATAGAAGTGACAAAAATCAGATATCAAGATGGCCTATGTATAAACAAAATGCAGCTGTTGCTTATTATTGTATGCAACAAAAATTATAAATGTTTGCTGTAATTGTAAACCTGTAAGAGAGAAACCTGTAAATCTGGAGAGAGACCTGCCTAGGAGGGGGAGACCCTCTGTCCTATGGCACTCCCTCCCTCTGTACAATTGTGAAGAGAAAATAAAGTATCTGACTCTGCTGCACCCAACCAAAAAGTGAGAACTAAGTTTTTCTCCGACGTAGTGTATATGTACCGTCCTGGAGAGAAATTACCAGGTGCTAAATTGTGACTCTAGTGGTGGAAGGCAGAACAAGAACCAATGGCTGGTAGTTAAACAAAGCAACTTCAAATTAGAAATGTGGCCCGGCCAGCTGTTTGTGGACTCACGCAGATGTCACCACTGACTGTGGACTCGGGTCTTGTTTGGGAGGTTTTCTTTGCTTCCATCAATGCTACAGACTTCATTAAAAAAAACAACAACCTGTAATGCTTAGGGTCTGCAGACTCAGCTCCACTTTGTATGAAGAATTGGAGCAGGGGGATTGGACCCCCAGTCTCCCATCTTCTTATGAGGTGCACTAATGATGAAGCTTTAGTGTCATTTGCTCTCTTATTCACTCTCTGGCCCAATGATTCTTTAGTTATTTATCCACAGTGGAACAGCATCAGGGGAAGCTCCACATCAGCATATCCCATAGCTCAGTGCACTCACATGAGTGGTGGGGAAACCCTGTTCAAATATTTTCCTCCCCCTTGGGCAGAGGGGGGAATCGAACCTACATCTTCCACCTCCCAGGAGAACACTCTAAGTGGGGTCTGAGCTAGTAGGCCTAGTCAGAGCATGTCTACTGGATCCATGCAACTTAGGTGGGTGAGCAGCAACGATCTTCCCCTGGTTTGTGGATCATTTGACTAATGAGATGGAGAGGAAAACGTGTGTAACATGGGTGAACAACGTGCACGGGAGTCATGGGAACAAGTGACAAGACTCGGGGTGGCAGTGCTTGGAGGGGTGAGATTGAGCAAAAGGGAAAATTTCCTAACAATGAGCTGATCCATCAGGCCATGGCACATTCTCCCAAGGGAAGCAACCCCCATTAGTGGAATGGCTTAAATGGGACTGGGAGAAGCCCTGGAGAATCAACTGTAGGGAACAGTCTTGCATTGCTTGGAGGGTGACAAGTTGGAATCAAACTCAGGCTCTTATATTGTTGATTTCTTCGTAAGCTTTGCACTCTGCTTCCTCTTCGTGTGGTCAGCTGCAGATCCAGTGTTCTCTGTGTAGCAACTCAAAGCCGTCACAGGCAGAAAACAATTTCCTTTCCCCTCTCTTACCGCCAAGCTGAAACAGAAAACAGAATTTAGTGTCTATATATAGTTACAGAGTGAGGCACACTCAAGCGCCTGGCAACAGGAAGAATGGTGGAAGAGAGCTACTGCGGGTCAGATGCTCGGCTGGTGTCAGCTGGTGTCACTCCACTACAGCCAGTGCTGAGCTGCATTAGCTGATATTCTGGCCCTACATAAACAAAAGGGCTCCCGATTTTCCTTTCCTGAATCCTTTTTACTTTGGAGCCTAATCTCTTTCCTGCCAGCGATGGAACAAGCCAAAGGGGAATATCGAAGGGATAGAATGGCTCAGGCCTGGGGGGAAGGGACGGGAAGTGGCTGGGAGTTTTCTGATGAGGAACTGATGGGGCTGGTTTTCCATTCATTTACACTAAGGTAAATTGGGAGCAACCACACTGCAGTCAGAAGAGTCACACTGGTATGTGAAGAGCATCTAGCACAGAATCTGCCATTCTCCTCTGGTTCCTGCTAATGGTCAGAATTCTGTGTGGACGGGGCTAACTTGTTGGCAAGTACAGTCCATCCGTGCCCAGCACAACCTCAGTCCGGTGGACTAGGGGTCAGCATGAAAAAGGGTAAAGAGTTTCTGGGTGATCAGCAGAATTGCCACTATGGCCACAGCTTGATTTGACTGAGATGCTGGTTCTGTTCTGCTACCTTAGGTCGTGAAGTGGATTTGCTCATTACCTGAGCTTTTCCTTTACTTTGCCTTTTGGCGCACATTGTGATGAAAAAAGACTTCACTGCACCGGCCAGGAGACAAACTCCCCATAGAAACAGGCCATCGGTTTAGCGATACAGGGCATTATTATCTGCCTAACACCGGTGTGTAGAAGCCCCTGCTGAGATCAGGGCCCTTTGGTTTAGAAAAGCCTTTTCAATCAGTGATCCAAAGTGTCCACACAGTGGCGCCAGAACCTCAGAAACCCTACCCTAGCCATGCCCCTGGTAGGCCCCCAACTTGATCCTCTTTTGCCTTGAAAGAGACATTGAGTTCCCATAATGCAGCAGGAGGCGGATTTAAAGGGGGAAACTTCTGGAAGACAGCCCAGAAACGTAACCCTTTCAGTGCCAATGTGATGGAGCAGCAGTGCAGTTGCCCATTCATGATTATTTATATTATGATGTTGCAGCTGGGGCTGGGGCCCCATTGGGCAAGGGTCTGTATAGCTAGACCTGAAGAGTTTACAGTCTAAGACCCCTAACATCTGTGATTGCCGAACCATGATTTCAAGAGGCCTGCTCGCTGGTGTTAATCAGCCATTGCTCCATAGGAGTCCATGGGGCCAGATCCCCAACTAGTGTAAACGGCATAATTGTTGGAGGACTGGGGCATAGATTAGGGTGACCAGACAGCAAGTGTGGAAACTTGGGACGGGGTTGGGGGGTAATAGGCACCTTTATAAGACAAAGCCCCAGATATCGGGACTGTCCCTATAAAAGCAGGAAATCTGGTCACCCTGGCACAGACAGACAAAGGCAGGATTATTTCCTAGCAGGGAGGGGGAAGACTGGGGCCATGCAGAGCTTAAGTGACTTTGCCCAAGGTCACCCAGGGAGTTGCTGACACAGGTGGTATTTGAACCCAGGTCCCCAGGCCAGTGCCCTCACCGCAAGGCTGAAATGGGGCCTCTAAGAGGAATGGTAAATAGAGAACGTGGGGTGCAGAAAAGAAGGAGATGGATGTTACCTCCATGGCTTCCTGCAGCCTGGCCCAGCATCTTCAGTGCTTCTCCGGCTGAGTGTCGCTGGGTCAGACTCACGGTGCCAATTCCAGGCAGAGGCACCAGCCTGGCCTCCTTCCTGCTTCCCATTGGGTCCGGAATCAGAGATGTAGCATCAGGGCGGGTTTACCGTACATTTCCCCCCTCTCATTGTCCTCTTCATCCACACTGCACGTTCAGTGGCATCATAAAAATTCCATCTCCCCGGCTCCAGGAGAGTCAGCAGGTGCAGATCCCCAGCTGCCGTGTCAATCAGGTGTAGCCCCACTTGGGTCTGTCTACACCAGCTGGGGATCTGGCTCATTGCTGGTGCAAATACTCACCTGGGGTGCGGAGCAGCAATTCCCCGATAATCCTCTACATGCTGAAAAATAAACCGACTGAGACTCCTCTTGGCCAGATCAGAGTGTACAAGCTCCAGTTTGCCCCATTTGGAGGTGTAGAGAGAGCACCATCCCCTCTGAGCTGCAAAAGGGTGTGAGTCTGAGCTAGTCAATTCCTTTTGAACCGGCCTCTGCGGCTGCTGACTCAGCCAGTGGCATGTTCCCAGCTGCCCAATGGCTGATGCAATGTGTCATCACAGCCCCTCCCACCTCCTCCTCGCTAACCCTGCTCTGAAAGGGAGGATCCATCAGTGTTTCTCAACCTTTTTGATACCAGGCACTGGCTTGCTGCCTTCCTAAACTGTGTCAGGGGATCTCGGGGACTGGCACTGGTCCATGGACCGGTCCTTGAGAAACACTGCTCTGCATCACAGGAGCATGCAGCATCCTCGCCCCCGGCCGATTCTATCCCCCCGGGATGTCTGCAGCAATGAGTCCCCAGGTCCTGCCTCTCTCAGCCAGCAGCTGGAGTGGGGGGCAGTCTTCCCTGTATTCCCTCCCCACGTGCTCCTGCTGTGGGATATAGACTGGCCCTCATCCCTCCATAGGGATGGGCTCCCTGTTGCTCTGCAACATCTAGGCATCAGCTGTACTGGTCCACTAGTAAGCCCAGACCTCCGAGGAATTCACCAGCACAGAGAGTGGGGCCTGATGGAAGAGGGAAGGACATGGCTATGGGGGATTTTGGGGAGCAGGCTTAAGGGCTGGAGGAGGGTAGGGCTAGTAGGGGGCATGGCCATGGTGTACTGCAGGAATGGGTGGCTGGAGCAGAGAAGGCTGGAAGTGGAAGGGGCTGTGGTGATTTGCTCCTCCCCAGGGATGCCCCAGAAGGGGTACAAGTAAGGATGGCCCTGGGCTGTGAAAGGGACCAACCGGCCTCTGGCTATCTAAGAATAAGAGAGATGCAAGCTGCCTGTGCTGGTCTTAGCTGCCCTTGCACCTCTGGGCTACTCTGGGGGCTGGTGCATACCCCAGGATAAGTTAGAGCAGCCTCAGGGGTGCTGTAACTTTTAGCAACTTCACAGCCTGGAATGCAGAGTGCTCTGGCCACGGCCCCACCTGTCATGGCCCCTCCCCCAGCAGCTGAGCGGAAGGGCAGCATGTGCTTCCAGTGAGCTCCAGTACCACGAGCCTTTGGATCCGGAGACCTGGGCTCTATTCCCAGCTCTGTCATGGGCCCACTGGGTGACCTTGGGCAAATCAATGTCCCCACCTCGTGCCTCAGTTTCCCCATCTGACAAATGGGGATAATGATACTGGCCTCCTGTAAAGCGCCTTGTGATCTACAGATGAAAAGCCCTAGATAGCAGCTCTCTCCCATTCATTTTTCCCTGCCTCCCACCCTTGGGCAGCTTCTCATCCCAGAGGCAGCATCTGTGAGACCCCTTCACCCTGCACCGTTCTGCTTGTGGGAAAACATCAGCTACAAAGTAAGACCCAATCCAGGGCTGCGCCTGCACTGAAGATATTGGCTTTCCATTGTGTATCAGCCTGTGCCAAGTTAGAGCTTAAAAAGGGCAATTTTTCAGCATTTCATCATTTTGGGTTTTTTTTGAATGATTTCCATCAGGTTTATTTTTTTAATTGAACGTTTTCTGGTTTCAGAGTAGCAAATATTTTTAAAATTTGTGTTTTAGTCAGTCAGGACCCCCTGTGTGTGCATTGCCAATGAGCAACAGAAACGTTCTCCATGTGAAATTGATCTTCCAGAGACTGATGCATGATACAGATGGCTTCATTATTGTGCGTATTACAGTAGCACATGGAAGCTGAGATCAGGGCCCCATAGTGCCAGGCTGTCATAAACAGATAGCTAAGGGTTAATGTTTCTTTCACCTGTAAAGGGAACAAAGGGAACCAAACATCTGACCAGAGGACCAATCAGGAAACTGGATTTTTTCAAAACTCAGGGAGGGAATGTTGGGTCTGAGTCTTTTGTCTGTCTCTCGCGGATTGAGAGGCTTCTTTCTATCTTCAAGTTCTTTTTTTTTTTTTTTTTCTTTTTTTTTCTAATTTCAGTTTCAAAGTTGTGAGTACAAAGGTAGCAAAACATAGGCTTTTATATGTTTTGTTTTGTATTTACATGTGTGCAGTTTGGGAATGTTTAAATTGTATCTCTTTTTGAATAAGTCTGTTTATTCATATTTTTCTTTGAAGTATAAGTGTGTTGTCAACTAATGCAGAGATCAATGTTCATGTGTTTTTTTCTTTCTTTTTTATATAAGCTTTCTTTTTTAAGACTTGTTTGAGTTTTTCTCTCGGGTAGGCTAAGAAGAAGGGAAGGGAAATCTCTTGCATTAGATTACTGAGGGTAACGCTCTGCAGCACCAGGGAATTGGTGGAGGGAAGAGAGATAGAATCATTTCTGTTTCCTTGTATTTGGGGTTTGTCTCTTTGTGGAATAGAGGAGACATGTTTCTGGTATTGTGATGTAAAGAGATTGCATCGATAACTCTCAGTAGCCAGAGGGAAAGTTGGGGGGAGAGAGAGGGCGAAGGGAAGTGGGTTATTTCCCTTTGGGTAAGACTCAGGGCTTCTGAGTCTGGGTCCCCCAGAGAAGTTTTGGGAACCAGAGAGGGAGCCAAGTCCTGGAAATCACTTGGCTGGTGGCAGCAAGACAAATCTGAGCTGATAATATAAGCTTAGAGGGGTTCATGAGGCACCCAGATTTCTGGATGCATTAAGGTCCAGATTTGGGAAGGCTTATGATACAGCGCTCAACACACACACAGGTGAGAGGACAGTCCCTGCCCAGCGGGAGATCAGGGCCCCGTTGTGCCGGGCGCTGCACAGACACACAGGGAGAGACAGTCCCTGCCCCAGCTGAGATCAGGGCCCCGTTGTGCCGGGCGCTGCACAGACACACAGGGAGAGACAGTCCCTGCCCCAAAAGCTTACCATTGACATTAGTGAAGAGTCAATAGTCAAGGCTAGGAGAAACAGAGGCCCAGAGCAGAGAAGCATCGTGCCCAAGGTCACACACCTTGGCAGCATCCCATCAGAGCTGGGAATAGAACATATGTGACTTGATTACCAGTCCCATGCCCTAGCTAGTGGATTTCCTTCCTGAGGGTGCTGGGAAATGGGAAAGAATGGGTAGGCCTTAGACAGTTAGGAGTCAGGACATCTTGAGGTGCATGCCAATGCCCCTACCCACTAGATCATGCTGTTCCTATATTCCCTTCCAGTGGGTGCATAAAAGACAGCAAATGGCCTGATTATCAGAACTTTGGCCTGATGAGGTTGCAGCCTTCGGTTCCTGGCTTGAGTGAAGGGCAAGTTGTGTGGATAAATGGCAAATAGCTGGGCCTTGAAAAGGGGGAGGTACCTGCATGTCCCTCATTTCCCTTTGGAATGTCTACATTATAGACTCATAGACTTTAAGTTCAGAAGGGGCCACCATGATCATCTAGTCTGACCTCCTGCACAACACAGGCCACAGAATCTCACTCACCCACTCCTGTAACAAACCCCTGACCTATGTCTGAGTGATTGAAGTCCTCAAATCGTGGTTATTCTCCCTCCAATTGTAGATTAATAGCAGGAGTCAACAGGAGCCTGGGCTGTTGTAAAGGAATATTTATTTGGATATAAATTAAAGTATAAAAACAAACAGAAAAAGCCATAAGTGTCCTAACAATTAGACTTACAGTCAAACAAGAATAAGCACTTAACAGCATCAGATGCCCACCTACGGGCAGTTGACTGAACACCCCACAGGAGGAAGGCTGAAATTTTCAAAGCAGCTCGCAGATTCTAAATGTCCATTGAACAACCACAACTACATACATCCACCACCACCCTCATTATGAAGGAGGTGGCTCTTTATATACTGACCCTGGTTCCCAGCATTCCCTGCTGTAGAGTCCTACAAATCCCAGCATGCCTTTGGGACTACATTTCCCAGGATTCTTTCTGCCTGATGGAAGAGGATGGCCTTTGCCCCCTACCCCATTCTAGGCACAGTCAACAGCCTAGGTTCTCTCCCAGAGCACTACATCCTGGGATCCATTCCTGTAGGGTGGATCTCTTTTCTTCCATTTCTTTGCAGCTCAATCCCTAGAATGAATCATAGAATCATAGAAGATTACGGTTGGAAGAGACCTCAGAAGGTCATCCAGTCCAACCGACTGCTCAAAGCAGGACCAACTCCAACTAAATCATCCCAGCTAGGACTTTGTCAAACTGGGCCTTAAAAACCTCTAAGAATGGAGATTCCACCACCCTTAGAGGTTTTATGAGTAATATGACCCCCAAAATGTCCATCCTCTGTCCTAAAGAGCCAGTATACCTTGTCACAGGATAGCTTGGCAAAGGGGTTGTTGACTTGGTCTCCTGATCTGTAGCCACTCAAGGATTCAGTTTCAATCAGCTCCGTTGCGCTGCTCCCTTATTTATACACACAGAGACAGTGTCATATACGCAGCCAGCAGCAAGAGAAGGAATTGCAGTGCAATCACTCCAGCCACCACCAGCGCAATCGTGGCAGCATCACTCAAAGGCCCTGAAATGAAAGAGGAGTGTTGAAAAGAGATTCTTAGATTGTAAGCTCACTGGGGCAGGCGCCATCTTTTTGTTCTGTGTTTGCACTGCACCTAGCGCACTGGAGTCCTGGGCCATGACGGGGGTCTCCTCAGCGTTGCTGCAATACAAATGAACTGCCCCCAAAACGTTGTTAATGGAGAGTTAAGGGTTGCCCAGTGCTGCCTCATGCCCTTCCAGCACTTGGACAGCTGCAAAGCTTGAACCTCTAGAAACCAGTACATACAATTAAGGTACATGCTAACCCAACAACTTCACCTTAACTCTGTCCCTGGGAGCTGGTTGGAATTTTTCACCAAAACATTTTTCTGTTGGAAAAAGGCAGATTTGGCAAAACCAAAGCTTTTGGCAGGAAAGATCCCACTACCCCCCGCCCCCCCAGACCTGGGAATGGAACCCAGGAGTCCTGAGTATCTTCCCCCACCCACAACCCATTACATCTCACTCCCCTCCCAGAGCCTATGATAGAACCCAGGAGTCCTGATGCCCAGATCTCTTCTCTACCTACAGTCTAACTTCGGCTGCCATTTACACTGACTTACCTCCCTTTTCATTCTTGTCGAGGTCTCCCTCTCCCTGAGGTGGGGCTCCTCGGACAGGTGGAGATGGGGTAGGCTCTGAAATGAGAAGGGGGTAAGAGATGAGAGTGGGGATTTGGGGCACAGCCTCCCCCCATGATGCTGACCCTTCCCCAGGGCTAGCTGTAGCCTGCTGAGATGATTCCCTTATTGCTCCTCTGTTGGGGGTGTGGGCTGTCTGGTCTTCTGTGTCTGGCCTCATGCTGGAAGGACCTGGTTATTTCTTTAACCCCCCGTCCCCAGACTCTGCAGCCAGCTGTGCCTTTAGAAACAAACCTAGAATGTGCAATATAGATTAGCCATTTCCAGCTATATTCGTCCAGCCAAGGACGCAGCTGCTATGCTCCCTGTGAGCAGGGCCGGTGCAAGGATGTTTCGCGCCCTAAGCGAAACTTCCACCTTGCACCCGACACCGTCCCCGAGCCCTCACCCTGAGCCCTCCCCCCCTCCACCCTGAGGCGCCTCCCCTGCGGCAGCTCCCCACCCCTCACCCTCTGCCCTGAGGTGCCCCCCAACCCCAGCTCACCCCTGCTCTGCCTCCACCCCGAGCTCGCCATCGCTGCTTCATTTCTCCCGACTCCCAGGCTTGCAGCGCCAATCAGCTTAGGCGCTGCAAGCCTGAGAGACGGGAGAAGTGAAGCAGCCATGGCGTGCTCGGGGAGGAGGCGGGGCAGGGGTGTGCTGGGGCAGGGAGTTCCCCCCCCCGCCCCTTACTTGCTGCAGGTGGCCCTCCCTGCGCTCCCCTGCCCCAGCTCCCTCCGCCTAAATGCCGGCGGTGACTAGGGTGGCCGAAGATCTGGCCGCCGCGGTCGCTGCTGAAGAAAATGCCGCCCCCCAAATCCTAGTGCCCTCGGCGATCGCCTAGGTCGCCTAAAGGGTTGCACTGGCCCTGCCCGTGAGCCCTCCACAGGCTAGAGAGGGAAAGAACAATCCCCTGCGCTGCTTGGTCCCATGCACACGCTCTAGACAGGCCGTGCACTGAATGGCGTTACTAGGAGACTGAGAGTGGGGGAAAGCACAGGACTCACCCAGCACTGCCAGGTCAATGTGAGCCACACACTCCCCTGTGACCATGGAGACCACCTGGTAGCTGCCTTCCACTCCTCTGCTCGTGTGCTGCACTTCAAAGCCTTTGCTGGACACAGAGATCTTCTCAGCGAAAGGGATACGGGGAGGCTGCGAGATCCCATCGAGGGACACCAGGATCTCCTCCCAGCGGGAGGCGGAGCCATCGAGGCGGTACACGTGGAAGGACGTCTCGATGGTGTGAAGGGGGATGCACACAGAGCCTCCTTCGGTCGTGGACCAGGAGACCTTCCGACAAACCGTGGGAACTGCAGGGGTTAAAAACCAAGCTGATTATAGGGTGAGGGGAGAGAACCTGGTTCGGCAGAGATGGTGGGTGGAGCTTGGGGTTTGATGAGTAGATTTCAAGGCCAGAGACGGGATTGTTAGATCCTCTAGTCCAATCTCCGTATCTTACAGGATAGAGAATTTCACCCAGTCTCCCCAATTCTGAACCCAGAAACTTGTGTCTTCCAGCGTCTTCCAGCGAGACATCCAGGCTGGAGCTGAAGGCACTGAGACATTGGAGGAGACACCACTTTGCTTTAGGAGTTTGTGCTATTGGTTAATCACCCTGACCAGTAGGTTGGATGTGGGCTTGCAGCTAGATTTGTGTGCGCTGATGAGGTGAAGGCTGGATGAGGTTGAGGGAAGCTGGTCTGGGGTTTCTAGAACGATACAGCATGAAAACTGTCAAGGGCCACATTCTCCCATGCAGCAAAATCAGAGCCACTGATCGCGTCCTATATCTCTTGGCCAGAATTTCTGGGTTTCCAAACTGAACCTTTCCACTAGGTGACCAACACTAGGGATTCTTTATGCCAAAAAATGTGTGCTTCATAGATGATCATCTAGTCTGACCGCCTGGATAACCCAGGCCAGAGACCGGCCCAAAATAATTCCTAGAGCAGAGCTTTTAGAAAAGCATCCAATTTTGAGTTAAAAGTTGTCAGTAATTGAGACTCCACCATAAATTGTTCCAACGGTTAATTACTTGCACTCTTTGAAAATTTACACCTTATTTCCAGCCTGAATCTGTCTAGCTTCAACTTCCAGCCATTGGATCATGTTCTATCTTTCTCTGTTTGATTGACGAGCCCATTATTAAATATTTGTGCTTTTGTAGATACTTACAGACAGTAATCAAATCACCCCTCAGCCTTCTCTTTGTTAAGCTAAAAAGCTTGAGCTCTTTGAGGCTATCACTATATTTTCACTTGAAAATTTCTCACTGCATTTGTTCCAATTTTTTTCCACCAAAAGAAAAAATCCATTTAGAATGTAGCCAAACCAAAATATTAGTTTCAGTTTGAATCAAATGGAATCTTAACGAATTAAAAAAATTAGTTTCAGTTTGAATCGAATGGAATCAAAACAACAATAACAAATAAAGATTTTCATTTTTGAGGGCTATTTTCCCCTTTTCTCTCCTCCCCCTTTTTTTTTTCCTCTGCAAAAGTGGAGATCAAGGAAAAATAAATACCAAAAACATAAGAAAAAATCTAATCATAATAATTCCATTTGATTTGAACCAAAACCAATATTTTTCAGTTTGAATCAATTCAAAATACATTTTCCAATTTGTCAAAATCTGAATGGTACAAACATTTGTCTAGAAAATTTTCATATAGTTTGAAAAAACATTGTTCTGTTTTTAAAAAAAACTTCGTGACACATTATTTTGGACTATCTCTAATTCTCACCAAAATTTAATTTCGACTCATTTCAGACCAAAACCTATTATTCCATTTAAATCAAATGAATCGAATCAAAACAAATGTTTTTATTTTCATTTTTGGAGAGGGGGATTTTTTTTCCTTTTTCTATTTTCTTCCTCCTCTCTTTATCACACACACACACACACACACACACACACACACACACACACGAAAAGGGGGCAAAAAGGAACCCACTAATAAAGGAAACAAACAAAATATCATTTCAGCTCCATGTGATCTGAATCAAACTGAATATTTGTCATGTTGAATCAATTCAGTACAAATCTTCTGTTGTCAAAAAGCACAGAATTTTGAGTGGCACAATTCTTTTATTGTAGATATTTTTCATATGGGTCGAAAAGCCATTTTTCCATTGAAAACCCTTTTCTGCCAAAAAAAACAAACAAACAAAAAAACAAACGTCTCTAACTTCTCTCATGCTGGGTTTCCCCCAGTATTCCACCATGGCTCCTTGCCACCCCCAAACAGTCTTTGAAAATCACACCTCCCAGCTGGGGATTTTCCGGTTCCCCTCTCTTTGGCTCTGTGCTGCGCAGAAGCCCTTCGATGTTATTAAATTCCCTTTCGAATGTCTCTGTGCCAGAGTCACTGAGCATCTGGCCCGCTGTTTGGGTCGCAAACAGCATCTGTTGTAGTAGAGTTTAGAAGCCTAATCAGAGATTGGGACCCCACAGTGCTAGGCGCTGTACATGCATATGCCAGTAAGACAGTCCCTGGCCCAAAGAGCTAGTAGATACACAATCCAGGAACACATCCTCCCTGTCCTGTCAGCCCCCCAAATAACCATCCATACACCCCTTCCTTTCAGCCTGATCCTCACAAATCCATCCAGGCCCCTTTGCCCTGTCCATAATCCCCCCAAATATCCATCCATGTTACCATCCTAAAATCTATCCTTGCCACCTAACCCTCCTCTTGGGACTCCTGAAATCCATCCATCCCCCTTCAGCTCTCTTCTTGGGACCCCCTAATCTAGCCATGGCCCCCTCAAGCTCTTAAAAATCCATCCATACCCACTGCCCCTCCTGTCAGAAACTCCCCTCCATCCCTGGCCTCCCTTCAGAACCTGTCTCCTTTTGCCTCCCCAAATCCATCCATCTCCCCTTTCACCCATTCCCTCAGCCCTCCTGCCTCCCTCACATCATCCATCCTCCCCTACCCTGTCTCTCCCACTGGTTCCAGCCAGGTCCCTCTCAAATCCATCTCTGCCTCACTGCCCCATTTATCTCCTCACCAACTGGAGTAGGGGTAGGATAGGAGGGACCTTCCTCTGTTTCCCCAACGGGGTGGAGGTGGCTCTGGGCTCAGCTGCCTAGAAAGAGCCCTGGAGGGCTGGAGGTTAAAATTCCCTATGCTCAGCTGGGTACTGCAACTGTGGTTCTCCAAGCAGGCAGGGTGAGGTCAGGCCCCTTGGTTTGCCTGCTGGGGACAAAGAAATCCTTCCTGAAATGGTAGGTCACTTACCTGAGGTGATGACTGGCTTCCCTTGGGTGGTTACTATCAAAAGCAGCAGTAGTGGCCAGAGGAGATGTCCCTTTGACATCTTTCCTCTTCGGTGGCAGTGCTAGAGTGAACCAACTTTCCCCAGAGCCTGCAGTAGGGGAGCCCCAGAGATAACGTGCATCTGCTGAGTCAAGAGAAAATCCCCTCATTGCTGGGAAGGGAGTGGTGCAAAGAGATGGGTTTCTCCCTTGTCATGATCTTTGAGATCACTGTCCACCTGACACAAGAGGCTTTTGACAGCCACAGACACTTATAGCAAACTGATTTCTGCCCAACTCATGCACCGTCTTTGTCTCCATTGTTTACCAGGGACACTATCTCCCCATCCCCTTAAACTTCCTATTTTTCTTTGCTAGCTAAACAAACCACATTCCGGGATCCATAGTGAAGAGGGAGGTGGACAGAGAAAGCTGAACGGCACTGGGCTGCCAAGTTAGCCTTCTGTCACGTTGATCCTGGACAGAGTCTATTTTCTCTCCAGTGGTTTCTCATAAATAGAAGTTAAACTCAGTGCCAGGCATGACTCACCTTCCTCTGTTGCCAGCTTCCTGGAAATCAGCTGTAGCCAGGGAAAGAGCTGGAGAAATTTAAGCCTGTGTTATAATTAGGCAGATGGGGTAAGGCATTAAATTCATATATGCACTGTAAATAGATATTAAGATCCATACACACAAAAATCATGAAGATAGAGTTAAGGGTGCAGCCTCACCACTGCCCTGTGCTCCTTGGGCCCATCTGGAATGGAAGAACAGAATTCCTAACATGTGAACTTTGGGGTAAATCAGGAAATGCAAAGTGAAGGGAGAAACTGCCACACCAATTTTACCGCTGCTCCCTTGGGAATAGTGCAGGATTATAACAGAATTCACCCCCTCCCCTAATAGACCTGTCATTGCCTCTGTGCCCAGCACTGCTCGCCATCCCCACTCCCGAGCTACACCCTGGGACCCAGAGTTATGAACTGGGCAGTGATATTGATCTGATGGGTATTGCTACTGGCTGGCAGAGGCTGGTATGATGCTGTGATCTCCCAGAGGGGCAAAAAGGGGCAGAGTTAAGGTTAGAGGGTGAGAGAGAAAAAGCTACCCACTCCTTGTCCTCAGCCTAACAACCTCACCTCCTCCTTTGCTGGCACTCTGCAGGTCTGGTCGTCTGAGGGTACGGCTACCCCGCCATAAAAGACCCGTGGCATGGCCATGAATGGCCTGGGTCAGGTGACTCGAGGTGCCGGGCTATAACACTGCAGTGTAGACGTTCGGACTGGGGCTGGAGCTTGCGCTCCCAGACCCCGGGAGGGGGCAGGATCTCAGATTCTGGCTCAAGCCTGAATATCTACATTGCAGTTTATAGCCATGCAGCCCCAACCCCGTGAGCCCGAGTCAGCTGACTTGGGCTGAGAGACTCGATGCAGCTGGTTCCTTATTGGAGTGTAGACATGCCCGGTGAGTTGCATCCTGCTGCCCATCACCATGGTATCTGGGCACCTTCTGTAAAAAATCAACTGCAAAGTCCCTAGTGTATTTCACAGTGTCTCTGGCCCTGCTTTTCTCTCTTTATGAGATCAGAACCCTGTTTGAGGGAGGGTCTTTTTATAGGGCATTGGGAATAAACAGGGTGTTCAAATTCTGAGCCTCACTTATGGTGGAGTAGCTTTGCAGCGTCTCCTGAAGATGGACAGACGCTGGCAGGGCCCAGTCTCCTCGGGAAGATTGTTCCACAGCCAGGCCCCCTTGACGGAGCATGCTTTGCCCCAGCGCTCTCTGTGAGCTGCATTGTCCCAGATGAGCACAGCTGTCGCGGGGGTTCATAATCGACATTCGGTCTGCCGCTGGTTACTTTGAAGAGTCCAACCCAGCTGGCATTAGAAGATGGCCCTGAGGCAGCGGAGGGACTTTGAGCCCAGATCTGCATGCTCGGCAGAAGATGGGCATAAGGGCAGATGGGACTGTGACCACTGGAAGAGCTGGGGGAGGAGGCTTGAAGGGGGCTGGTCCCCCTGAGGCACACAAGCACTTAATGGCTAATGTCTCAGGCTCGGCCAGCTGCCAGAGGCTGGGGGCGGTTACAGAAACCAGGAGTCATTCCTGGATTTCAGGGACACCCTCTGGTTAAGCTGGTTAATTGCAGGAGTTCCAGGGTACAGCCCATCTGTGCAGGTAGCAGGCCCATCAATTAATCAGGCACATGCTCCCCACCCCTGAGCGCCTGCCCTGGTACCGTGCCTTTAGTTTGAGGGACACCTACATGTGCGCTTTCTCCCCTTCCTATACTGGGGCCTGCTCGCATTGAGAGAGCAGAGCAACAGACTGGACCCCGGGAGCTGATCAGCGCTGTGAAATGTAAGGTAAAGGTGATGGGGTCACTGGTGAGGCAGGGGTTAACGTCACCTTTCCAAGGGGAAACACAGGCTGGGAAACCCCTGATGAGCAGGACCCTGGCCAGAGCAAGTGCATGGGGATTTCCCCAGCCGATAAAAGAAACAGAAACTCTATAGTGTTGCTGCCTCCAGTATCAGCAGCTGGCTGAGCACTGAAACGGGCCAAATTCTGCTTTCCACTAGACTGGTATAAATCCAGAGTAATCGCCTTCAATGAGCTGAATGCTGGTCTCACAATGGAGCATATTCAGAACCATTCCACTGGAGTCACTCTGGATTTATACTGGAGTTGTTGAGATCAGAATCCAGCCCTACTGGCTTCACTGGAGTCACTGTGGATTTACACTGGGGTTGCTGAGATCATAATCCAGATCGAACTCCACTGATTGCAGTGGGACCACTCTCAATTTATAGCCAGATCACTAAGATCAGAGTGGGTGTCCCCTCTCCTGCATGATGTGAGATGCGTACTGGTAACCAACCCTTAATTCATGTGGGATCAGGTCTCCTCCCGTCCCTCCCAACAATACCATAAAGATTTTAATTGACCAGAAGGACAGTAGCAATTCCCAGAGTGGATCAGACCTGAGATTCCTCTAGTCCAGCATGTTCTCTCCAACCAGGGGCACCGAAATGAGAGGCAGAAGGAGCAGGAAGTAGGGTGACCAGATAGCAAGTGTGAAAAACTGGGATGGGGGTGGGGGGTAATAGGTGTCTAGGTAAGAAAAAAGCCCCAAATATCAGGACTGTTCCAATAAAATTGGGACATCTGGTCACCCTAGCAGAAGGCCATGGCCCCATCACTTTTAAAAGTGGAAGGGTTATGCCCTCTCACTTCTTACTGGCCATAGGGGTGAGTGACGGGGATCAGAGGGGGAAGAGAGGAGTGAGCAGGGGCGAGGCCTTGGGGGAAGGGGTGGTACAGGGGTGGAGCTTCAGGGTGAAGGAGCAGTGTGGGGGCGGAGCCTCAGGGAGAAGGGGTGGCATGGGGGCGGGGGCAAGGTTCGGGTGTTGGTGAGGGACCTGTTGCTCCTGTCTCCAACAGTGGCTAGTGCCAGCTGCTTCAGAGACTGCAAATATTGGCAAACTGCTTGGCCCAAAAGAGGCAACGTTATATTGCCTGGTCTGAAAAGAAAGTTAAATCATAGACGATAGCGATCGTGTAAGGAAACCAGCCCCACCTTCCCGCCCCCGCCCTGCCAGCCTAACTCTCTCTTGGATGGGCATATTCTAGGATTCCTTCGGCCTTAGCTGCTTCCTGCAGGTTGAGTTTAAATGCGGTTTTATTCATATATGCAGCGAGTGTGGGTCACTTGTCGGGATTATCTGGGTGTGTCTCACTTCATTGTTTCCCTGCCACTGGGGCCTTGGGCACGGGGACACCTGGGTCCCTTCTGTTCTCTCCCTGTGGCACACAACAGTCTAGTCCCCTGGGGGGGCTGTAATGTGTTGGTCTCATTTCAGTTGTTGGGTTTGGTGTGCGAGGTGCTGGGTGGTGTTGGTGGCCTGTGATACACAGGTGGGCAGAGCAGACAGGCTGGTGGTCCCTTATGGCTTTAAACTCTACGACTGTGATAACTGCCACTGCCCTGTGTATCGTAGCGCTCTCCTGGCAGCTACTGCTTCCCAAGCGGCATCGGAAAGCAGAGCCCATTTCGAAAGCAGGAAACACACCGTTGGTTTTGCACTGCACAGGAAATTAGGCATAAAGTCAGGCCCAGCGTGAGCTGGGATCTGATCAGCTTGTTGAAGCTTGTGAGAGTGCGATTTCCTGTTGAGCTGCCCAATGAACACCAGCACAGAAACAGGCCTGGTAGCAGAGTCCGGGCGCCCGCTCTAAAAATAATCTCTCTGGCCTCAGCGCTGCTAGCTAAGGAAATCGCTGTTACTGCTGCAGGCCACTGGCTCATTTTCGGCTGAGGGTCAGAAGCCAGGGACTGGGACCCAGCTCTTCAAAGTCTAACGTCCATGGATCTGACCCGGGGGGTCCTACCCACCCCTGCTCCCTATGTCCAACTGCCATCCACCCCCAGAACCTCTGCCCCATCCAAGTGCCCCCTGCTCCCTGTCCCCTGACTGCCCCCCGGGACCTCCTGCCCCTTATCCAACCCCCCTGCGCCCCACCCCCTTACCATGCCACTCGGAACAGCAGGACTGGCTTATTGGAAAGCCTGGGAGGTAGGTGGGTACAAGCCGTGCTGCCTGTGTGGCGGCATGGCTGCAGGGGAGGGGGGACAGCAGAAGAGAGGCTGGGGGCTAGCATCCCAGGCCAGGAGCTCAAGGGCTGGACAGGATGGTCCCACAGGCTGGACGTGGCCCGCGGGCCATAATTTGCCCACCTCTGTCTTAAGGGCTTGTCTACACACAAAACGCTTCAGCAGCACCCCTGCAGCGCTTCAGTGACGACGCTGCCTACGCCGACAGGAGGGGGATCAGGTCGCTTGAACTGTGTGACTCACGGGTGTCGATTTTTCACTCCCTCGAGTGAGGGCATTACACCGATCTAATTTCCTAGTGTGGACCAGGCCTCGTCTTCCTAGATGTCCTTTAAAAACTGCAGGCTCAATGTCCAAGGGAATGGAAAGCTGGTTAGGCTTGTCCCGTATATATAGATTAGCTGCTGCACATCAGCCCTGACCCACAGCCCTCTGCTATCCCAATCCTGGCCTTCCCCTCTTCCCCCCGCCAGCTCTGTGAAGGCCCATCTGTCCCAAACCACAGCCCCCTCCTATCCCAGCTCTGGCCAACCTCCTCACAGCTCTGTTGGTGCCCTCAATCCTGGCTTTCAGCCCCCACCATGGGCACCGGAACGGGATGAGGGGGGCAGGGGGCCATGCCCCCCCCCCCTTTTACTGGCTGAAAGGGCAAGTGACAGGGGATGGGGCGGATAGGAGCAAGCAGGGGGAGAGATCATGGGGGAAGAGGTGGCCCCTTGGGGAAAGGGGCAGTGTGAGGGCGTGGCCTAGGGAGGAGTGGGTGGTGTGAGAGTAGGGGTTTGGGGAGACGGGGCGGTGCAGGAACAGGGCCTTGGAGGGGGTGAGGCTTGGGGGCTGGGCCATGGTTTGGATGCCTGTGGCCCCCCCTGCCCCTTTTTAGGGTGCTTCCATTGCTCCTGGCTCCCACTGCTGTTCCAGCTCTCTCTAGATATGTCTACACTACAGCCGCCACAAAGCCTCAGCTACAGTGCTGATGTTGTGCCACTGCAGTGTAGTCGCTTCCCACACCAACAGAAGCTCACACACCATAGATGCAGTAGCTAGGTTGATGGAAGAATTTTTCTATCCACTTAGCGGCATCCACACCGACGGTTAGGTCAACCTAACTGTGGCGCCCAGGCCTTCAATTTTTCACATCTCTGAACGATGTCGCTAGGTTGATCTAGTTTTGGAGCCTAGACCAGGCCTCAGTCGTTGTGTTGGTGACCAAGAGGCCCACCTTGTTTGGGAAGGCAGCCAGTTCTGGCCAGTGGGAGGACGAAGGGCTGAGGTGAGAAGACCCTTAGTGACCTGACCAGCCAGTTTCAAACAGTGGGGAACAAAAGATGGAAGAGACAGAGCCCCGGAAGAGAGAGAGCCCAGGTGACCTGTTTGCCTGGGACCTAAGACAAAGGATGGAAGAGGGGCTGTTGGGGAAGGTGATATAGGATGATCGGCTGGAAAGAGGGGGCTTCTGGACTGGGTTTCCCCTAGCAGTTTAAGGGCTGCCAAGGAGTTTGGGGGTAACTGCCTCCTTGCAGCTTCTTAAAGGTTTGGAAAACTTGAAAGAAACTGGATCTTTCTTCAGCCCCATTTTCAGCTTCCCCAAAACTTTCACGGCCTTTGAAGGGACCATTGACCGAGGCAGGGCTCTGGAGGAACACCTGCCTCGTTGAAGGCATGCTGTGCTGCCCAGAGGGGCTTTCCTCTCTGGAAACTCCCCCCGTCTGCTCACCTAGCAGCCTGCTTAAAGGAGATGCACCCATATCTTCACAGTCTCCTGCCGAGTAGCCTTGTTAGAGACCACAAAGGGGAACTCAGCCATGATCACCGCAGACATCAAGCCAAGCATATGTCACTCTTACAGTTGTGGCGGACAGGGCTGAAAGTGCCTAGATTCAAGATGGCCGCAGCCAGCTGACACCTTATGAATGCTAGGCACAGCATGATTGTCAAACCCATTTCCCAGCTTTGCCCGCTGTGTGGTTCAGCCCTTGAGTGCTCCCAGCTGCTGCTTCCTACGCAAAAGGCAGCAGCTTCTTTCTAGTGCAGGAAAAGCCACGATATGTGCGGTATCAAAAACTGCAAAACATTATATGCTGTTGTAACACCAACATATCTCGGTGGTCGGTGGGCAGGATTGAACCTGGGATCTTTGGAGCTTAGTGCTTGAGCTAAAAGCCAGCTGGCTGTTAGCTAAAACTGACTCACTTTAGCTCTCTCTTAAGTGGTGTTGGTGTCACTAGATGGGACAGAACACCACACCCAGAAGTTGTGTGGGTTACACTATCACTTAAAATTTTCAGGGGGGTTCCTAGTCCTGCTGGCAGGCTAAGGTGCTGTGTAGGGAAGCCTGCAATATGGGTCTCAGTAGTCAGTCTGCAAAGCGCTGACCTTGAAAAAGGTGGAGTTGAGTTGTGCCTCGCTGCCTTAGAGAGCAGCCTGTTTTGTCTCTCACTGTTTTGGGGTTCTTATGTGTCATCATTTTAAAATCTAAACATTAAAGTTCTGTTACGCTGCAATCTTCCATCAAGAATATTTTATGTTTTTCATCTAATTTGTCTCTGGATATGCCATGAACATAATAATATGCTTTCACCCCAAAAATTCTGGCTCTGCAACATAATCACCCTAGAGCAAAATATGGAGTCAGTGTCTTCGTTAGCTTTCAGTGAGGAAGGGGGAAAAAAAAAAACACTGAGCAGCCTCTGCCTGATACCACTTCCTGATGTTGGCTGAGTCACCTGCCTCAGTTCACATATAAAGATCTGAGAAAGCTGCCCCTTTCTCAGATCCCCAGCCTCTGGGCATGCGCTCGCCTCCAGTTGAACCAGCCATGGCTGGGGAAATAGTCTATGCTGATTTAAACATCCGTGGAGATTCGTCCCTCACCATCCGACCCCAACCTCCTCACCACCTCAGTAAGTGGATTTTACCGCCTATGTTCTTACGAAGGGCGTGATGCTGTATTTCTCATGCATGCTGCAGCATGGGGAGTTTTAAGGGAGCTTGTACAGGACCTTGCTGCTGCTCAGTGTCATGTGGAGCACTGGCCCATGGGTCTGGATTGGGATCTGTAATCCTTTAACACAATAGAGCGCGCTCTGAGAACCTCTTGAATGATGATGTGTCTCAGAACCCTTCATGGCCGCTTATGGTCTTACATACCAATCTGAAGAAAGCGCGTTGTGCGATAGGGCCTCTAAGGAGTCTTGGTTAAAGAAGGGAATTGTACAGGTGTCGCTCTGGGATTTTTGTGTGGAGCAGAGGGGACAAATCGAGGAGCAGAGAGAGAGCTGCAATGGGCATGTCTGGGGAAGGATGAGTGGTAATTAGCAGGAAGAATCTGGGAGGACCAGGATTTCGCTGTTTTATTGATTCAGCTCTCGGTTACTCTAGCGGGACCCTTGAGTGGTCTTGTTGATTCATTCCCCTGTAACATCTTCTCTTAAATGAGATGGCAAAATCTTTTACCGTGTGCGTACAGTGCAAGGGAGCTGCTAGGAACGACTATAACACAGTTATTGAATAATTAACAGAAGTAGAATTAAGGCCAGGTGCTGATCTCTGTTAGACTGATGCAAATCCAGAGTGAGCTCTCAGTGCCGGATTTTGACCATGATGACTCTTGTGTAAATCTGGAGCGAACCCACTGACATCAATAGATTCAGGGCTGGAGTCTGGTCTTTGTTAACCTAGAGCGACACTCACTGCGGGCACTGGAGTCAGGGACGGATTCTGGTCTCAGTGACTCTGCTGTAAATCTGGAGTGACTCTCCTCAGTTAAGTGCCTTACTCTGTATTTGCCCTAGGGTAGCTGGGATCCGATTCTGGCAGGAAGCCACAAAAGATCTGCTGGGGTTCGGGGCAAGAGGAGATGAGGGATAATGATTCCAGTGTCTCCTGCTGGAGGTGTTCAGTTCTGCATAGGATAGAGAGAAATCACTTTTCTCTTCTGTGTGACCAGCGGTCAAAGTGCATCTGTCACATAAACACTTGGTCAGCCCCACAAACCTCCTGCAGTGCAGTGCATTATGACACAGCTCTGCTTGTAGCAGCTAAACCCTCTGTAGTAAGGGGGAGTGGGGTGGAAATTCCCATCCCCCTCCAGGATGGCAGAATTGACCCCACCTTATTGTCTCTTCTCCCCAGCTGAAGGCTGTTAGGGGGCAGATTAATTTCACACCAGGACTCTATCAGATGCAACATTGAATCATCCGCTCCTGTTCAGCCACTGTCCCTCACTTTAGTGGTAGCATGGCCCTTTAAAGCTCTCATTCCCACCAACCCCAGTGGAGCAGCATTCACTTTGCATGGCCTTAACCCTGGCCCACGGCTGACGGTGTCATCCTGACCCCACTGAAGTCAATAGCAGAACTCCCACTGACTTCAGAATTTCATAGAAATGTAGGACCAGAAGGGGCCACGATAAGTCGTATAGTCCAGTCCCTTGCACTGAGGCAGAACTAAGTATTTTCTAGACCATCCCTGACAGGTGTTTGTCTAACCTGTACTCAAAAATCTCCAGTGATGGAGATTGTACAGTCTCACCTCCCTCTGTTCTTGGTGCTTAACCACTCTGACTGCTAGGACGTTTTCCCTAATGTCCAACCTAAACCTCCTTTGCTACAGTTTAAACCCATTGCTTCTTGGCCTATCCTCAATGGTTAAAGAGGACAATTTATCACCCTCCTCTTTACAAAACTCTTTTATGTAAGTGAAATCTGTCATGCCCCCCTTAGTCTTCTCTTCTCGAGACTGAAAAAAAAAATTGGGTTTGTTTAGTCTTTCCTCATAGGTCATGTTTTCTTTACTCATTTTTGTTACTCTCCATTGGACTTTCTCCAAGTTGTCCACATCTTTCCCGAAGCGTGACACCCAAAACTGGACACGACACTGCAGCTGAGGTCTTATCAGTGCTGAGTAGAGCAGAACCATCACTTCTTGCGTCTTGCTTGCAACGCTCCAGTTAATACATCCGAGAGTAACAGTTGCTTTTTTTTGGTAACAGTATTCATCCAGGGTTCCCATCAAGGTTGACACCAAACTAAACTGACACAATAAACCAGCAACAAATTCAGCTCAGTGACAGCTGGCCGTTCATCTCGCCATTCATCTCTGTAACCTTTCCCCACAGAGCTCTCACTTCACACCTCAGGCATTGTGCTGAGCTTCATGTACGTCACAGGCTGAGATAGCACAACGAGGATGAAGACCGCAATGAGGCCAACTAGTGCCTGTGTGTTTCTCCCTTTCTTCTACAGGCGACTGGACCACTACTAGTCAGGGCTGCAAGCTGGTACCTGCGTCACAAGATTTAACACATTCTTGTATATATGATAATATACGCTGGCCTGGTAAGGCAGGAAAAAATGTGGGTGGCAGATATTGAGATGTGAATCATAGCAGGAGTACAAATGAATCCATTATTTAGCTGGATGGTGAGACCATCCAGAGTCATAGTAGACAATGAAGGCGTAAGAAGCGTAAGCCTGTGCGCTACTAATTCACAGGCAGGAGTGGTTGAAATTTTTCTGTTGAATCAGTTTTCAATGGAAAGTTTTCAGCTAGATAATTTGTTGTTTGCAAACAACATTTGCTTTCTGCAGAAAATGTGTGTCGCTTCTTTGGTTAAAAAAACAGAATGCCTGAAAATAAAACTCCTTGCCCTGGTGCCACATGGGAGTTGCAGTGTAGTTTCTTTTGTCCCCAGTCTCTTCTATGGGCTGGGCTCCCCAGATGGACTACATCTCCCATGATGCACCAGGGCCAGGGACTCTGATACAATCTCGCCCTGGCAACAGAGAAGACCACAAGGGATCATGGGAGATGTAGTCCAACCAGGAGCCTGGTATATAGAGGAGAATGAGAAGATGAGGAACCTGAACTACAGCTCCCACAACGAAATAAAACATTTCCAAATTGAAATATTTCAGTTTTTGGTGATTTTTTTGGGGGGGGGAGGGGGAAATAGTTTTGTTTTTGTTGAAAATTCATAGTCTTCATCAGTTCTATCGTTCCAGAAATTACAATGCAACACTCTGGCAAGACAGTCCCAGGGGGGCTCCTAAGAATGGCATATTTCTGTCTAACAGACTGGTCTCTGTTATCGCAATAAGGGGAGACCTGCCCCAGTTGGGAGGGTTTGTTAAGACAGACTGAACCAGCAGGCGCTAACTAAGCCCCAGCCCCTTTTATAATTATGATCAGCTCACTTAACCGTAGCAGAGAGTGCTTAGTCAGCATGCCATCACTCTTACAGAATGCCATCACTTCCCACACTGGCATCAGATGGCTCTGAGGGTCAGCTGGGCTGCAAACATCATCCTGATGGGAGCTATGATGGCCCTGAGCATCTGGGGTGAGTAGCTCAAGGCCACGCATCCACTTGTTTGGGGATACGGCGAGGTATCCAACATTCTCGTGTCTCTCCACAGTGCTGCTCTACCTCAGGCCCACATTACCTGAATACCTGAGCACCACGCAAGCTTGAACAAATTAATCCTCTGTGAGGCAGAGCTATTATCCCCTTCTACAGATGGGGAAACTGAGGCCCAATGAGACAAAATGACCTGACCAAGGTCACATAGGAAGCCTGTGGCAGAGCAAGAAAGTCTCCCAGGTCCCAGGCTAACACTCCAACCATGGGGCAGGAACTCAACTTAGGATTCTGTTCCAGTTGCTAAAGGACGAATCGGTACTTCACCCAGGCAGGACATGTCACATGAACAAGACAATATTGCCGTATGCCACTCAAGTGATGCATTCCGGATAACTTTCCCTTTGCTAACGTGGAATGGACCTGAATGTTTGTAATGAATGATCTATCCATCTAATAATCCCCACACAGACTGACCTATCTGTCCCCCCACATGTCACCTTATCTGACTATCTATCCCCCCACACTGCCTTCTCTAGCTATCCAACGCCCTAGATGCTGCCTTATTTAACAATCTATCCCCCCACACCACCTTGTCTAGCTGTCCCTCCACCATTATCTATCAGCACCCTATCACCCCACACACTGCCTTACCTATCTATCCATCCACCCCGCACTGCCTTACCTATCTATCCATCCCCCGACACAGCCATCTATCTATCCATCCACCCCGCACTGCCTTACCTATCTATCCATCCCCCGACACAGCCATCTATCTATCCATCCACCCCGCACTGCCTTACCTATCTATCCATCCCCCGACACAGCCATCTATCTATCCATCCACCCCTCCCACACCTCCTGATCTATCTATCCATCCCCCTACACAGCCTTCTATCTATCCACCCCAACACACCACTTTATCTATCTACCCATCCACTCCCTCCCATACCCTTATCTATCTGTCCATCCCCGTACACAGCCATCTAGCTACCCCAGATCTGCCCCCTCATTCCTACCTTTCAATAGACCCTAGCAAATAGTCTGTTTCAGGGGTCTCAAATATGCGGCCTATGGAGTTATTTCCTGCGGCCCGCCATAGCACTGACTCCACTGGTAGCCAAGTTCCCTCGCCCCCGAAGGAGTCACTTCCCCGCTGCTTTTCCTACCTCCCAGCGCTTCCCGCCGTCAAACAGCTGTTTGGTGGTGCTTAGGACTTTCCAGGAGGGAGGGTAGAGGAGCGGTGACACGGCAAGCTCAGGGAAGGAGGAGAAGAGGCTGGGCCAGGGCGGGGATTTGAAGAAGGGGTCGGAATAGGGGCAGGGAGAGGGCAGAGTTGGGGCAGGGACTTTGGGGAAGGGGTTGGAATGGAGGCGGGGAAGGGGTGGGAAGAGGTGGGACAAGGGCGGAGCCTCATGGACTAGCCGAGCCATCTGAGGTATGAAGTTCAGCATGTCTGATTCTTTGCCGTGAGTAGCTGGGAAGAATGTTTGTTAAAAGTGGCAACGTATTTTGTATGAACAATGACTTACAAAAGTTCCTGCCATTGCAGCTGTGTTGACAGACTGTTAGTGTAGATCATCATCAGTGTTACTGACCACATAAGGATAGTTACAGGTGTTTATATTTTATGAAAATGCCTCTTCACATTATGGTTTTTAACAAGTTAACGCACTGACTTTTGATAGCATACTTTACTACTCCTCATTTTTGACTATACATTTGTATCGTTGTATGAAAAGGTTTCAGTGATGCGGCCCTCGGGCCAATGTACTCGTCCTCATATGGCCTGCGTGGTGATTTGTGTTTGAGATCCCTGGTCCGTTACAACCCCGTGTTCACACCATTCCAACCCTAAGTCATTCACACCAATGCTGCTATGAAGTTTTTCAGGGCCCCTGCAGTAAAGCAGAGACCGACGCAGGCTCCGTGGCCCCCGAGAGTGACGGGGTCACCGGGAGGAATGGAAACGGTACAGACTGCAACTCCAGCTTGGTGTCTCACCTAAGACGGCGTTTGTGCAACTTCCCCCAGAACAGCTCATCAGGTAAATGCAACTCCCCTCCGCCCGCCCGGCTCTGTCGGTGGAAGAGCTCCCTGCCGCCCAAATCATGGGTGCTGCTCACAGATCCAGGGCTTGAGTCAAGCCGAGAGCAGCCTCACATGGTCCCACAACATCTAGGTTTCTGTGGGAGAGGTCTCCTTAATGCTGGTACGGCTGATCTGGGCCATTCCGGACTCCTTCGCTGCAGACCTGCACATCTGAACCTCGTCTGAAAAATGAACGGCCCCACCCCGTGCTCCAGCTCAAGCAGCTGTTACGGGGCTGGGGAAAGTCTCCAGCCTGTCTTGGACAGGAGACATGGCTACATGCTCACCGTCATCTCAAAGGCCAGCAGATCCTCCCACCCGGGCTGCCGGCTTCCTCTTCTCTCTGCTGAGGTGGAGTGGGAAAGAGAACTGGGTAGAGAAGCAGGGTAGGTCAGGGTGGGTGTGGTTCCCCTTCCCCCCAATTCCCGTAGCGGCTGAGATGCCCAGGCAGCTGAGGATGGGGGAGAGAAGGCTGAGACACTGTTTCCCCTCCCCTAACTCCAGGAGAAGGAAGTTTGGGGGCATTTGACCCACTGCTCTGAGCAGGGTTTACTGAGCAAAGGCTTCTGGGGGGGTGCGTTCACACAGCTAGGAGGTGTCAGAGTGGGGGCCGTGCAGTGGTGGATTATCACATGGGCCCAGGGGACCCATGCCCAGGGGCTCAAGCCAATTTGGGGGCCACAGAAAAATCTCCTCCTTTCCCCCGCGCTGCAGCCCTGGGACTGGAGCATTTTGGGTATAGAGCTTTTCTGGTTGCAGCCCCACAGAGGGGGGGAAGAGGCAAAAAGGAGCAAGCAGGAGCAGGGGCAGGACAGAATGCAGGATGGGGCCCTGGGGAACAGGGGGAACGAGGCAGGGCCAGGCATGGAATGGGTGCAGGGGCGTGGAGGAAGGGGTGGGGCAGGGCCACAGTTCTGGCAGCAGGGCCCCCACCCTTGCTCTGGCCCAGGGCTCCAGGAGACCTTAATTCGCATCTGGGTCCCTGTCACCCTTTTCCCCCCACCAAGATCTGCCGGTGCCTCTCAGTCCAGACCCACAGCCTCCTGCTGTCCCAGCCTGGGCTCGGCTCACCCCACAGCTCAGCCAGCGCCCCTCACTCCTGACTTCCAGCCCCTGCCAGCCCAGCCCTGGGATCCCCCCACCCACAGCTCCGCTGGTGCCCCTTTATCTGGACCCACAGTCCCCAGCTCTTCCAATTCTGGCTTTTCTCTAAGCAAATGAAATTCTACAAGCAAGAAAAGTCCCTGCTTACCATATTTAGCCGGGAGGCTCCAAAACCATTTGCACAGTTTTGTTGAGTCTTTAGGTTCAGTAAATTCATCTCTTTACATTTCCCCTCCCAGGGCACCCTGGGTGCAGACTCTGTGCCCCGAACTGGCTGCTGCATGAGAACAAGTGCTACTGGCTTTCCAAAGAGAGCAAAAAGTGGAATGAGAGTCGTGAGGACTGCTTGGCGAAGAGCTCTCAAATGCTTGTGAGCCAGGACCAGCGTGAGATGGTAAAGTCAATATCCGGGTGTGGAACTTCAGCTGGAGAGATGTCGAGTTTGACCTATCAAAACGCAGTGCTCTTCTAACCCCCACCCCTCCCATTGCTGTAGTATCTGAATCTCCCACTCTAATCTCAACACCCCATGAGCTGGGGCAGTATCAGCCCTGACAGACAGATGGGCAAGTCCCTTAGTGCCTCAGTTTCCCCATTGTACATCTGGGGAAACTGAGGCACAGAGGGATTTGCCCCAAGATCACTCTGAGAGTCTGTGGGAGAGCAGGCAATGAAACCTAGCCATCCTGAGTCACAGTGAGCGTCCTAACCCCTGGACCGGGTAAGCGATCACCTCACTTGAGTCACTCAAATAATGGTAATCAGTTATTCTGGAACCATGCTGGCAGCTCATTACAAAATATGTATATATATATATATATATCTCCAGAGCTCCAGTATCTAGGGTCCTCCATGTCAGATACTCCGCTTTCTTTTGCGCACAGAACTTCAAAATTTGAGGCTGGATCCTTGAAGGTAATTTTGACTCCTTATATCCATTTATTTCAAATCAACTGAAGAAGCCTAAATTCTTTCGAGGTTCTGGCCCCTAGTGAATTACGGGCAGTTACATTTATCAGTGTACTTGGCATACACTTTACAGGCATTCATAAATACCATCACCGATGGGAAATACCCCGTTTGGATTGGACTGCACCTGACAACCTCCAAGGGAAACTGGACGTGGGTGGATGGTTCCCTGTTGAATCAAACAGGGTGAGTATTTCCTGTTTTGAATTTAAGTCTGGAATCACCTTGTAACTTGATCGTTGTAGCTGTTCGTGGGGCCAAATGCAAAGCTCTGCTGGGCTGGCACGCGAAGGTCACTTTCACCCCAGGGGGCACACGTTAAGGTCCGTATTTTCAAGGTGAGCCACAAAGACAGTGATCGCAGCCTCTCCAGCTGGAATGGGGGTCTTACTCCATGCACCCTGCCATGTCATCCACTGACCCTCATCCCACTGTTCCCTTGTACTCTCCAGTCTGTCACCATCCGTTCTTATACTTAGGTTGGAAGCTCTTTGGGGAAGGGCTCTCTTTTTATTCTGTGTTTGTACAGCTCCTAGCGCACCGAGGGCCTGTTCCCAGACTGGAGCTCATTAGGTATAGGCACCAACTCCAAGGGTGTTCCAGTTCTGGAGCACCCATGGGGAAAAATTGGTGGGTGCTCTGCACCCAGTGGCAGCCAGGCTTTCCCCTCCACCCCTGCTTACCTCCACTTCTGCCCCTCAGCGCTGCCCCCCAGCGCTTGCCACCGCAAAACAGCTGTTTTGTGGTCTGACAAGTGGTGGGAGGGAGGAGCGGGAACACAGGACTCTCAGGGGAGGAGGGGGGGAAGAGGCGGGGCTGGGGCGGGGATTTGGAGAAGGAGTCCAATGGGGCAGTGAGGGGGCAGAGTTAGGGCGGGAACTTTGGAGAAGGGGTTGGAATAGGGGCAGGGCGGGAGGGGGTGTGGCAGTGGTGGAGTTGGGGTGAGGCCAGGGCAGGGGGGAGGGCATGACCACCCACCGGTGCCAGGAGAAGTTGGCACCTGTGCTCATAGATGCTCCTGTAATACACCTCGTAACTAATATATAGCGCCTTGTACAATCTGATCCTGGCTCCTAGGCACTTCAGTGATAGTGATTCTCCCTCACACTCCCATTTAAAGAGTCAAAAAACTCTTGCAACTTACCAAAAAAAAAAAAAAGGGAAAAAGAGAAAGTTTGAGGCTCTGTTTAGCGAGGCACAGTTTGGCTGATGGGAGACACTACACAGAAGCCACGAACACCGTTTATAATGAATCTGGTGGACTCGGGGAGCCGATGACAGCTAGAGGGAACGACGCTGTGGAGGAGGGATGGGGAGAGTCTGTTCTCATTAACTCTGGGTGTGTCATGTGTGTTTCACCTGAGCCCAGCAGAGTGGGTGGGTAAGTAATTCAGTAACCATGGCCGCCCTCTCCCACCCTCTTGGCAGTTTTGCAGAGATCCCCGTCCACTGAGAGTCTATTCTGATGAGGATCTTGTGTAATGGTGACAGAGCCCCATCATTGGCGGGTGGGATCGAACCTGGGACTTCTGAAGTTTAGTGCATGAGAATCTACTGCAGGGGTAGGCTATAGGTGGACTGCGGGCCAAATCTGGACCTCCAGTTGCTTTTGAATGAACCACAAAAACTCTTTATTTACTTATTGTTGAACCCAGGTCCCAGCAGGCCTGGGTTACACTTGCAGTCACCCTTTCCCCCAGTGTCTATGCACATTCCTGCCACGCATGCAGCCACGTGACGACTAACCCCCATCACAGGTGGTTTGTTCCTCTCCCATTCTCCTACCAGCTCATTTCACGCTCACTGAGGTATCTGAACCCTGCAGGAAAAAAAACCCGAGTGCTAACAAATAACAAGCCAGCGCTGCTCTAGGAGCTAGGCAAGAGATCTAGACTCCACTGGTGACACACTCTGTTTTTCTGCAGGGTCTCACTATTGGCCCCTGACACTGGAAACAGCTGTGGGGTGTGGAAGGAGAATCAGATTCGCGGTGAAATCTGCAGTGGTGCCTTTAAATGGATTTGCCAGAGAGAAGCTGTCCCGATATAAATGGCATTAACGGATCCGCTGTTTCATTAAGGGACACACAGGACTAAGATTCGGGCTTTGGGTAAAGCTCTCAAAGGTGGAGGGCCGTTGCTGAGCCTGGGAAAATGCCACCCTCTGCTCTGTCAGTGCTGGATTGCTTTAGAAATACACAAGAGAAACAGCGCCCCGCAGGGGCACGTGCACGCACAGAATGAACTTGTCTGCATGTGAACGCACATGGGAAGGGAACACACGCAGACATGGCTGTAAGAGGACAGATCTTCACGAACACAGGCCTCAGAGTGTTGATTAATTATTTTAATTACAAGTGCAAATAATCACAGAGTTAGATACATTAAATCTATACAATAATCCCTGTGCTGAGTTTGTACCGCTGATAGCTTCTCCCTCCATTTTAATCTTTGCAGTGGGTGTTTCCCACTGGGAAAGTGTGGAGGAGTCACCCAGCTCATGTCAAATACAATATGCTTCTGACTCACCTTTCTCCCAGCGCGGGACTCCACTCTAGCTACACAGCAGAAGATTAGGGTGCTCTGCAGCAAATCTAGACATTGCAATGTCTACTCCAGCCCATCAGATGGTGCTAGGCCAGGGGGAAAAATAAAAATAAACCGATACATACAAGGCAAGAACAACAACAACACAGACTAGAACTAGCTGGAAAAGCAGCATTTTCTTTTGCAAAAGTTTCCACAGGAAAAAAAAAATCCCAAAAAAACATTTTTAAACATCCTAATGGAACAATTTAAGGGCAAAACTTCTTTCCCCGCTTACATGTTTTTACTCGTTCCTAATTTCTTCCGCATGGGAGACAGTGAGTGAGAAAGGGTTTGTATGTGTCTGGGTAGGAGGGTAGTTTTTTAAGGAACACTTTCACTTTGAAATGTTCATTGAACACAGCATATTACTTTCAGAAACGCTCTTAGTTTTCCATGTGGCTAAAGTTGGAAAGCAGCCAGAAAGTGGAGAGAGAAAACAAAAAAACAGCACAATTTCAAAAATTCTAAAACCCACTGAGGCTTCCCCCCTGAAATTGTATTGGAAAAAAAAAGAACCTTCAGAAAACTAAAATATAAAGTCATTGGAAATGAAGTTTCTGCAAAAAGAAAAATTAATGTTCAACTAAATCCTGTTTTCTGACAAACTTTTCATCAGAAAACTTTCAGTTGTCTCTAAGTTAAAATGAGGGAAGACAGACTGAATTAAACAAGATGTTTCTTTTAGCCTTAAACTCTATGCCTATGAGCAAATAACAGCAGAAGGGGAAAAAAACAAAGTGTTTTGTTCGCTTTTTTTGACTGTCAGCTTATAGGACTGACAAAGTCATAGCAAACTTTATAAAACAAAAGAAGTAAACAGCAAATCATTAAATAGGTGAACAGTGAACACTCCATGGTATCACACGATTAATTTTTCGTTAGTTGTGAGACTTTATATATTTCAGTTATTTAGATTCTGCCGCTATGGTTTGAACAGATGATGCAGCTAGAAAATACCCAGCCACCTCAAACTAGGGGAAAATATGCATCTTGTCCTCTACAAAAGTACTTGTAACTTAACTGGCAAGTGAGTCCAAGGGGAATTAAACTCTTAAGCAACATTTGCAAATGACCCTTCTAGCATCTAAAGACTCTTAAGTCTTCGAGTTTTATGCACACATTGATCTTTGTCCATATACGAGTTTCTTTAGCAAAGTCAAGAAACCAACCTGCTTACCCTGAATCAGATTTTGCGGTTTCTTTTGCTCACTGATTAAAAACTCGATCACAGGGAAAGTCAAGTGCAATCGAAAGGGTTCTACATACCTCGGCTTCTCTGCCTCGAACTCGCCTTCAAAAATAACTTAATGAGATTAAAAGGCATCCGCTCTGTCTATGAGTTTGTAAGCAAATTCTTATATGGTGGGATGCAACGGTGACAGCGACCCACAATTCCTTATTGCTGAGACAGAGTACACAACCTGATGCCTTCTCACAAAGTAAACCCCTCTCCTGGGCAGCTCCACGGCATCTTCACAGGGCGCCGGCACCTCTGTGACTTTTCTGCTAGTGCACCTAGCTAGTTATCATCAATTTCTTCTGGCATGCACGCATGCCTGGCCTTCGCTTTACAGTCTCAATAAGTCCAGCAAGACCGTAATGCTCTCAAACAGACAGACATTTTGATTTCCATTGAAATCTGCGCCTCATTTCTGGCCCTCCCTAATTATCTTCTTTGCTCCACAACGGAGACCCTCCATCAAAGATGCAGCTACCACATTTTGATCTGGGAGACAATGCGACACAGTCGACCCTATGCAGAAGGCATCACTAGAAGCCTCAACAAGGGGCCATTGGTGAGTTCAGATCCCCGTCCCATTAGCCTTAACTCACAACTTTGTTGTTCAGGGTTGGGAGACAGCATGAGTGAACAGAGCCTGGTTCTGCAACAGTCGAAGAAAACCCACAGCCTGGCTGCTTGTCTCTTGCCGCAGCTTCCTTCCTTCGGGAGGATATTGTGTGCAGCTGCCTCACATCTCCGCTTGCTGTGGATTGTCTTAGCCTGTTGCTGTTTAAGATTGTCTCAATCTGTCTTCAAAGCAGTGCTGCCTTCCTGCTCAGCTGGCACAGCAGAGCTGAGGGTATGTCCACATTGCAATCACAGGGTTTGGTGGCCATTCACTTAGACGTACACATGCTAATTTTAATATAGCTAGTACTGGAGCAATGATGCCGCAGCAACACAGGCTGGAATCCTGGGTAAAGACCTTTGCCGCTGCACCTTGATTGCTTTAATCACGTACCCCCATTGCAGTGTAGACGCACCCTGACAGACAACAGCTGGGGGAGCTGGGAAGGGGTTTTAATCCATGTCTACAGTATGGGGACATGGCAGCAGACTACGCTGGCATAACCCCAGAGCAGACACATCCTACTGTGGGGAAAGGGGGCTTCCCCATCACTGTAGGAACACCGCCTTCCCAGTGATGGTAGCTAGGTCAACTTAGCTGCATCTACACTGGGGGTGACATCGGCCTAACTATAGCATTCAGGAGTGAGTTTTAAGTGTAGACCGGGTCTTACTTACACAACCAGGACGAAGAGGTTATACAGGGGCCATAATAAAGAGCAGGTTAGAAAAGAGGCTTATTTACAACAAAAATAATCTGTCAAGCTCTATTGAGGATCTTATTGAGCGATGTTTGTTTGGAGCGTCAGGCAGCTGGGTCTTGAGGCGTTTTCCCAGCCTTCGCCCTTCAGTCCCCCGGCATCACGTCCTCTCTTTGCATCCCGTCGGGTTTGCTGCAGATCCAATAGCGCTTCGTGGAGCACCACGACGAAGTGGCAAAGCCGTCGCTCAGGTACGCGCAGTCGCCTTCTCCTCTTACCATAAACCTGCGACAGAGACGCCCTGGCGATAAGAGTCGGGCAGGTGCCAGGCATGTGCCCCCTCGGATGGGCCCATCCAGTGAAACCCCCCAGGATTGCCCCCTTCCTGCACCAATAATTGCACTCAAACTCTTGCTGGCAAGAGGGGTGGGAAGGAAAAGAGAAAGGTTGATCTCCAGTAGGGTTAAGGAACGGTCTTCTGTCCACACTGGCAATGCAAGACACCTAACTCTTTTAACATAGCTGGGTTACAAACACGGTTATTACTGCAGCATAGCTGCCACCTCACTGATTGTCCTGCAGGATTCTTCACCAGCAGCCATTGGCATTGACTCCGCATAGGCACTGGAGTTTCTCTTCCTACCCTGTTTTCTCTAGGGAGGAGGAGGAAGGGCTAAGATCCAGATTGTAAAAGGTATTTAGGCACTTCTTCTCTGCTCAGCTGTGCACGGCCTAAGTGACTTAGGTGCCTAAGGCACTTTTGAAACACAGCCTTATCGTCTTAAGTTATTCAGGCTTTGAAATGCTAAGTAACGCTTAAGTACCTTTAAAATCTGGGCTTAAATCCCCACTGAACTTTTCAGGAAGTACCATGGGTCTCTCATTTCCACCTAAGCTGCCAGTTAGAGAGTTGGAGGGGAAGCAGCAGCCTACTGATCTGCTAGGTCAGCAAAGGAGATGAACCCCAAGGACTGAGGGGGAAATGTCACAAAGGAGAAAAGTAATCAGCGTTATCTGGGGAATAACACATTTTTTTGATCTGCCCAAATTCAGCCCTTTTCCCATTCGGAACCCAACAAAGTGACTAGCTAGAAAAAGGACTCACAGGTTGTTGAACTGTTCGCCATTCACCCATCGCCAGAGCTGCGCTGATTCTCGCTTCAGGCCAATCCAAAACTCAGAGACACCTTTATATCGCATAATGAACGTCTTTAAAAACAAACAAACAAAAAACATTATTCATTATAGTCTGTAATGCTGTTGAAGCAGTTAAACTATTTTCAGTCACTGCTTTAAGGGGACCTGCTGCCTAAAACAAAAAATTGCTTTCCTACCATAGATAGTCCCTGAATCTGCAGAAAGCCTCACACATTAGCTATGAACTGCACAGTTCAGGTCCACTTGTGTTAACTCTGAAACCTAATGGTGTCTAACTCAGTGTTAACTATTTTGCTGCTAATTGTTTTAATAGCAACATTCAGCTAACATGCTGACTCACTGCTGTTGGGCACAGTGGCAAGTATCTGGTGGGGGACTGGTGAGGATATCTGTTGGAGTGGGGCAGATATCACTTGTCTGCAAGACTCATAGACTTTAAGGCCAGATGGGACCATCATGATCTTCTAGACCTCCAGCACATCACAGAACCGTACTCACCCACTCCCGTAACAGACCCCTAACCTCTGGCTGAGTCACTGAAGTCCTCAAATTAAAGACTTAAAGTTACAGAGAATCCACAATTTACTCTAGTTTAAAGCTGCGAGTGACCCATGCCCCATGCTGCAGACCAAGGTGAACTCCCCCCCGAGGGTCTCTGCCAATCTGAGCTGGGGGAAAATTCTGGCAACCAGTTAGACCCTGAGCATGTGGGCAAGACCCACCAGCCAGACACTGGGAAAGAATTCTCTGTAGTAGCTCAGAGCCCTCCCCATCCAGTGTCCGCTCCAAACGTCGGAGATATTTGCTACTGGCAGTCGCAGATCGGCCACACGCCATTGTAGGCAGTCCCATCATCCCATCCCCTCATCAACTGATCAAGCTCCGTCTTGAAGCCACTTAGGTTTTTGCCAGCACTGCTCCCCTTGGAAGCCTGTTCCAGAACGTCACTCCGATGGTTAGAAACCTTCATTCAATTTCAAGCCTAAACTTGTTGATGGCCAGTTTATATCCATTTGTTCTTGTGTCTATGTTGTCAAGTATCAGAGGGGTAGCCGTGTTAGTCTGGATCTGTAAAAGCAGCAGAGAATCCTGTGGCACCTTATAGACTAACAGACGTTTTGGAACGTCTGTTAGTCTATAAGGTGCCACAGGATTCTCTGCTGTGTCTATGTTGATGCTTAGCTTAACTCCTCTCCCTCCCTGGTATTTATGCCTCTGATGTATTTAGAGAGAGAAATCCTATCTCCCTGCAGCCTTCGTTTGGTTAGGTTAAACAGGCCAAGCTCTTTGAGTCTCTCTGGTCAGGCTGAGCCACCGTACCATGGACTTTGGAAACAACTGCTTAAAAACGAAATGCTAACGTCTCTTTCCTCCCACCCTCTTTCTGCACCTGTTCTGTTTCCAAAGTTCCTTCCCACCCTCTGAACTGCTGGGTGAGATCTGGGCACAGATCTTCCCTTCATTAACTTATGGGACCGGGAGGACGTGGGCAGTGCATGACTCCTGCAATTGGGGAGGCTGGATGCGCCTGGACCATGGCCCTGCCCCGTCCTCTGCCCCTAGGCCCTGGGACAAGATCATGCCAACATGCTGCTTGGTGCCTATACCAGTTTTATTTTTTGTTTTTCCCTACCAGGTCTTTCTCGGTGTCGATCCCAGCCAGGGAGGCATTGAGTGAAGAGCAGAAGCTCTGACTGGAGTCCCAGGTCCCCTCGGCCTCAGAGAAATAGTAGCATTTCCCTCTGTACCCGACCCAGCCATCCAGGCAGCAGGGAGCAGGGAATCTTACATTTAGACGGACTGGGGTGGAGACATGAGGCAGCTTGGATTCGGGTGGAGATTTCACTGAAGTTAAGAGAATAGCAGCGATAAGAGATGTGTCCCTTTGCTTTCCCTAAATTCAAGGGAGAAATCTATAGAAAGCTGATCAACATGTATCGTGGGTAGCACCTTTCTGCGCCAGTGAATCAACTGACACTGAGATAGGTCACATACCAGGTGCAACCCCAGATCTGCATGTTTAAAGGCATTTTTGTTGTTTGCTTGGGGTTGATTTGTCCTCTGGTCTAACACACTGTTTCCAGCCTTCCTCTTTGTGCAGCCCTTCTGCCCAGCTGCTGAACGTTTCAGAAGCTTTCAGGGTCAGATTTCCAAAAGCTCTCAACTTCTAGACAGCAAAATAAGCCACTGGATTTTCAAAACGGGCTCAGCATGCTGGGTGCTGAACATCTGGCCTGAGCATTTTAAAATCCGATCCCGCGAGTCTCCTCAGCCTTCCCATGGAGGGACTGACCCCACAAGCTGGAAAAATGCTTTCAGCCAGAAGGGCTGTGTCATGAATATAGGGGGAAGAGTAGCAACCTTTATGTATGCCAGCTCATTCAGTAGCATAAATTCCCTCCTTTGCAGCTGTACTGGGTTGCTTTACCTGTAAAGGGTTAAGCAGTTCAAATAACCTAGTTGGTACCTGACCAGAAAGACCAATGGGTGGGGGGGGGGAGGATTTGTTTTGTTGTTCTGTGTGTTGTTCCCTCTCCAGATGGAGGGAGAAGCCAAGCAGGTACAAAACCTCCTGAAAAATATATCTGGAATAATCCATCTAAAACCACAGAAACTGAGTAGGGCAAGGAAATGTGTTAGATTATTTCCTGCTTTGGCTTGTGAATTTTCCTATGGTACAGAGGTAGTTTCATTCCTGCTTTTGTAACTGTGAAGCTGAACCCAGGGGGAATCCTCTGTGTTTTAAATCTTTTTATTACCCTGTAAAAGTTACTTTCTACCTTGATCTTGCAGGTGCGATGCTTTTACTTTTTTCTTTATAATAAAAGTTCTTCTTTTAAAAACCTGATCTATTTCAGCGTCCTGAAGACAAAAAGTCTGGTCTGTGCTCACATTGCTAAGGCAATTGGTTGGTCGTTTATTCTCCAGCCTCCTCAGAAAAGGGGGTGAAGGGGCTTGGGGGGATATTTTTGGGGGGATAGGGATTCCAAGTGACCTTTCCCTGAATTTTTGTGTAAATCACTTGGCGGTGGCAGCAATATACCAACCAAGGACAAGGAAGGATTTGTGCCTTGGGGAAGTTTTTAACCTAAACTGGTAGAAATAAGCTTAGGGGGTCTTTCATGCGGGTCCCCACAACTGTACCCCAGAGTTCAGAGTGTGGGGCGGACCCTGAAAGCTGTTTAATGCCAGCATCTCTGTTAAAAGGCCAGTGCTGTCATAATATTAGAGTGGGCAACAAAAGACCAGCACAGGCAGTGGATGGAAGCAACCCACATCTGTAATTTCTGGCCTGATTGGTAACTGCTGATGTAGGGGGGCAGGCACAATGGCAGCCCCCCCCCTTGCCACCATAGCCAGGGTCACCTTTCTGGTGACTGCCCCAGGTGCCCTCCAGCAACTCCGTCTTGACCAAGGCACCCCGGGCAGTCACCCGTGTCGCCCACCCTTTAGGCCAGCCCTGCTAGGGTTGGCCTTAGGGAAAACAGCACACTGGGCGAACTTGTATTTTGGTGCCCTGGCCCCTGCTGCCTCTGCCAGTTCTCCACCCCTGTCATCGCCCCTGGCCCCCACTGCCTCCCCCAATTGCCCCGGCCCCCACTGCCTCCCCCAGCCTCCCACCCAATGCTCCTGGCCCCAATGCCTCACCCACACCCCTCCCCATTGCCTCTGGCCCCTACTGCCTCCCCCAGACCTCCACTCATTGCCCCAGCCCCCCGCTGCCTCCCCCAGACCCCCACAGATGATCCTGCCCCGCTGCTTCCCTGGGCTCCCCTGTGCATACCCCAGACCCCACTATCTTCCCCCCCATTACTCCCAACGGTCTCCCTTAGCTCCAGGCAGGCCAGGCCAGATGTGCTCTAACAGCAGCTTCTGGCTGGTGAGGGAGGGATGCGAGTCCCCACTCAGCACCCCCCCCAGGCCAGTCTCGCTTCCCTGCTCTGGGGCGCCACCTTGTGGGACTCAGGCAGGAGTACTTGCTGCTGGTGCCTGTCCCAGGCATGTCCCCCTCAGCTGTGCTCAGCCCAACTCCCACCCTGGTGGAAACTGGGGGGGGATATGTGACCCCCACATGCCTCCCACCCAATGCGAGGCAGCAAAGGCTGACAACTCACCGTGCAAAAGTATCAGAGCAACAGCAACAATCAAGACTAGGACCACCACGCCGACGGTCAGCGGCGCTTTCCACCCGACAGCTCTCTGGAGTTTGCCGTTAGGCAGAACACCTGAAAGAGAACAAACCCCATTCAGGTCCCTTAGGCTGCCCGCGGCGGTGGCACCAGATGGATTCAGCACCACCAGCATTGTCTTGTCATTAGCCGGCCTATTGCCACGACAACTGGCTTCCCAGGTGGAGAACAGATGGTAAAGTATTGATGCTGCTGGAGAGATGAGGACGTGCTCCTGGTATGGAGCCCCTCGCAGTCTGACACACAAAGGTCTGTACTTCAACATTTAATACAAGGAACCAGGTTTACGTACAGCAGCAGGAAAGCTCTGGCTAATCCTTAGGTGTCACTGACTTTGCGCTTCCACAGCCCCTTCCCCTCCAATGCCTGCGGCCCTCTGCCACCACGAAGTGATTTGCACACCCTCTAGGCGGTATTGTTGTCACCATTTCTCAGATAGGGAAACTGAGGCAGAGAGAGAGGCAGCTTGCCCTGGATCACAGTAAGTCAGAGGCGGAGGCATGAATACATGAGCTTATGATTGTGGGTCTAGTGCGTTAGCCACAAGACTGTCCTTCTGCCCCGTTTCCTTTTAGCTTCCCTAAGGCTCCTCATCTGACTATTTCTAAAGTTTGTTATTTTGGCTGGATGGAACTAAGGCACCAAAAGCGCAGCAAAATAAAGATCATTTTCCTCCCCTTCTCCCACACCCATAGGACCCTCAATGTGGGTGGTCAGGATTAATTCTGGCTGTTTGTAAGGGGTGTGCAGACCCCTGGATGGAGGATGCTGTTGTACTGTTGGAATAACTGACTGTGTCCGTTCAGTGAAAACTGTTTTGGGCAGCAGTTAATGGTTTCTTTGAAATCCCTTCAATCACAGAATTGAATGCTTGACCAACGTCAAAATATTCCAGACAGAAGCATTTCAGAAGGCCCAGCGGATGAAGCCACAGGAGCAGGTGTGCATTTACTGCAGGTCTACACAAACTTGTGTTTGCATAAACAAGCTATCCAGTCCCCCCACCCCGCTCACAGCTGGTCTCAACAATGCCCACGGTGGGATTCTGGGTGAAACAGGTGCAGCGATGGCAAACTTGACTCACTTGTCCTTAGCATAAAGCAGAGACAGAAAGAACAAACCCAGTCAGTCATAGGAACACTAGCCAAGTGTAACACAGTCTGTCAGCCACTGGGATTGAACCTGGGACCACTGAGTACGAGCGTCTGCTGCCTGAGCTAAAAGCCACCTGCCTCTTAGCTAAGGCTGAAGCAGACTCATTAATCTCTAGGTGGTCTAGGTGCCACGAGAGGGCAATAGAGCATCACACCCAGCAGAGCTGGGTTACACCAGCCCACAAAATGCGAGTGCTTCCGCCACACAACCATCATCTCATGTCTGTGTTTGGAAAACAGCAGCTGCGCGTACGAACTGCGGGGCCTGCATGTAGGAGCTTGTGACCTGGTACTCTTGATGCCAACTGGCAGTATTGGTAGGGTTGCCAACTTTGTAATACTTGAAAAACAGACACTCCAGCAGGAGTGCTGGGAACCTCCCCTGCCCCTCCTTTTCTCCCAAGGGCCCATCCCTGCCCCGCCTCTTCCCCCAAAGCCCCGCCCCTGCCCCCCTGAGGTCCCACCCCAATTTGCTCTTCTTCCTCCCCACCCCATTGCTCACTGCTCTTCCCCTCTCTCCCCTGCCCGGGTCGGGAGGAACTTGCCTGCAGAGTTGGGGCTGAGAGCTGCAGCCGCCCAACGCAGGTAGGATGTGACGCCGACTGAGTAGGGGCTGGCACAGGTAATGACCCGATACTTCCTCCACCAGCAATAACCAGACTTTGTGTGTCCGGTCAGTAGATCTGACCGGACACTGTTAGGTCCCCTTTTCAACTGGACTTTCCAGTCAAAAACCAGGCACCTGGACACCCTACATATAGACGTAGCCTTCAGGCTGTTCCTATTCAGTCAAGCGTCAGTTACCTTGTCTTCCATTGAGTGACAGCTCCGAATCCATGGGACCCACACCTTTTGTCACCTCTCCTCTCTCACCAAGACAGACAAACGCTGCGGTACAGGCACTGGGTTCTGACCAGTTCCTCTCTAGCTGCAATTGGGTCCAATTTGGAGGAAGCAATCAACTTCAGAGATCCCAGCACCAGATCCTTTGCCTTTGGCAGCTACTGGACCGAACTGAAATCAAGAAACAGAAATAGTCCCAATTTTCAAGGGTTAGCTGGGTTTCTCTGCACCCAATTCCTTCCCCAGCCCTACCAGCACATCCAGAGGCATTAGCAGTGTAACGAACAGCCGCATATTGCCTCAGAATCCTGGATCTCCTCCCCGGCACTGGACTCCAAAGGGATTCAGAAACTAAAATGGATAGACAGTAATTATACATGGTTCACCCACTACAAGAAGAGAACTGCTCCTGTCCACATGCAACTAAAGGGGGATTTCAAGGAAGCTAGTTCCCATGCGGGGAACCAGGGTAGCCAGAATACCCCTCTCCTCTTCAGGCAGGTGACACAGAAAAGGAAACCACAAGCAGCCAGAGATTCCATTTACCGTAGATGCTGCTTAATAACACACCGCAACTTACAGTTAATAGAAACATTTTGCCTGGAACTGATACCGCTCAGTTGACTATAAAGATAACTGCTCTGGCTATTGGCAAGAGGCTTGCACTATTGAGAGCTTTAAAACAAACAAACAAACAAACAAACCCTGCACCCCACAGACTCCCAGCACCACCATTCGTGGGGCTGGAGGCAGGGAATCACGTCCTACCGATTCCTTTCCTGCCTACAGCCCCACAACCTTCTGCTTCTCAGCCAGCGTCAGATAATGGCAACTCTCAGTCATCAACCGGGGGCTTCCTAAGAAGTGGAATATGCTGTATTCCTAATCTAGGGGCTTGTCGATATTAGAGAAGTTGTAGCAGCGTAACTAAATCCGTTTTAACACTGATCTTCTGATTATACTAGTGGAAATCCCTAATGTAGATGCTCTTCAACTGGTTTAATCTGGAATTCAAACAAAACCCACTGAAGGGAGACAAACCATTTTAGGGCCTCTACCAGGAGCAGCAGAAGCACATTAAATGCGCACCCTCCCCCCGCCCCAGGCACCTGAACATTGGCCCTGCCCCCTGTGCAAGGCTCCGCCCCCACGCCACCCCTTCTCCCTGAGCCCCTGCCTTCACACTGCCCCTTACCCCAAGACTCCATCCTTTCCCCCACAGCCCCACCCTTGCACCACCCCATCTCATAAGGCCCCACCCCTTCCCCCAAGGCCCCATTCTCACACCGCCCCTTCCCCGAAACCCCACCCCGCCACTTGCTCCTCTCTGCCTCTCCCCCTGTCACTCGCCCTTACAGCCGGTAAGTGGGTCAGTATAGCCCTCCCACTTTTAAAAGTGTGGGGGGAGAGGCCCCCTGTCCCCCCTCCCCCCAGTCACCTGCATTAGGTATTTGTCTCAGCATAACTAGATAAATTTTGAAAGTCAATTTAACTTAGCTGTGGCATCTTTGTGGCCAAGATGGAATCTGCTCTGCAGGCAGCTCCGGCCAAGAAAAGGTGCACACCAGAACGCAGCAGGGAAAGTCCCTTCCACCCCATGGGCACCTGTTCCACACCCCCAGGAGTAAACACCCCCTGCTGAGCCCCCTACCCAGCTCCCTACCGCACAGCACCCCCTAGCGCTGCACTAGGGCATTGGGGCCAACACTGACTGCCAAGGCAGAGCACCCCCTGCTGAACCCCCTACCCCACTCCTTGCAGCACAACGCCTCCTAGTGCCATGCTGACCCTGACTGCAAGGGGAGAGCACCCCCTCCACAGCTACCTGTATAGAGGAGAGGCAAGGAAGAAAACAGTAAAGTGAGCCCAGGAGTGGCTTCCTTGGGAGCGAGGTGCAGGGAGGAAGGGCTTGCCTTCCCTTGAAAGTAGATTCTCGAATGTGACGGCCAAGCATTCGCACATGGAGTAGCTAGTCATTCCAGAGTAGTTATTCCACGTGGAGACAATCCCTAGAGGGAAACAATCATGCGGGCAGTGACAAGCAGTTTTCCCACTATAACAAAGTGTAGTAGGATCATATAATGCCTGGAACACAGGCCCACTCCCCCCTCCTCCCCCCAGCTGCTCTCTGTAGGAGTGTGCTACCTGTAGCAGGGAGAGGTAGTGAATTGTTACCATTAGCAGTTACTGATACATAGGGGTTGTTATGTGCTGACTTGTCCTAATTTGCTAAAACTTGACAATGGTGCGGGATGGAAGCATAAAGTGTCCAGCTTCCAAATGACTCTGCCTGGATTCATATTAGTGGGACACAGGACATGTGGAGGATAATTTAAACTCTTAATTTCCTTAGGGTTCACCTTCAGGATACTTTTGTGCTGGTGCAATCTCTGACCATTACAGTTCATCAGAGCAGCAGCCAGGCCCAGGCAGCAATGCACACTTGTCCTGTTGCCTTGACTGACAAAAGGTTTTGTAGATTCCTGCAAGCCCCTGGGGTAATATCTCATTAGAGATGAAAAGGCGTGTTCAGAAAGAGATCTTGAAATCTGTAGCAGAGAATCCTGTGGCACCTTATAGACTAACAGACGTTTTGGAGCGTGAGCTTTCGTGGGTGAATACCCACTTCGTCAGACGCAGGTAGTGGAAATTTCCAGGGGTAGGTATATATATGCTAGCAAGCAAGCTAGAGATAACGAGGTTAGTTCAATCAGAGAGGATGGGGCCCTGTTCTAGCAGTAGAGGTGTGAAAACCAAGGGAGGAGAAACTGGTTCTGTATTTGGCAAGCCATTCACAGTCAGTCTATAAGGTGCCACAGGATTCTCTGCTGCTTTTACAGATCCAGACTAACACGGCTACCCCTCTGATACTTGAAATCTGTAGGGTACAGATGAGCCTAGGCTGACCAGAGCGCAAGTGCGAAAAAGTCAGGATGCGGGTGGGGGTGGGTAATAGGCACCTATGTAAGAAAAAGCCCCAAATATCTGGACTGTCCCTATAAAATTGGGACATCTGGTCACCCTAGATGAGCCCGATGGGTTTGTCTCCATGCAGCTATATTCCATTCACTGGGTAGAAAGGAGAGAGAAGTATTCTGGATTTCCTATTGCCCTGACTAAGGGCCATCTATGCTCACCTGACTTTTTTCCTGGCAGGAGGAGTTTCTGTCTATTATATTACAGGGTCAAAATATGGCAGCCATTACACAGAGGCCTTAGTGGTGGTAGAGGTGAGAAGAGGGCCAAAAAGTCCTTTCCCTCCCCTAAACACTCACTCCCCAGTTCTCCTGGTGGCCAAGGGCTTCCCCGGGCGTCCCCCAGCACAAACACCACTTCTACCACCACTGCTTGAAGATGCACCACCTTCTCCTCCTCCCCACCACTGCTCAAGCTTTAGAGATGTAACTGAGCCTGCAGCTGGTAAAATGCCCATGATCTCTATAAAACATGACGCAGGATGATTAGAACTGTTCCTACTGAGAATCTCGAACTCAGACAAACCTTAGTGAGACGGCAAAGAGTTCTACTGAAAAGCTGAAGTGGGGTTTTGGGGGAGATGAATAGCTCTTTAGAGGTTCAGGCTTCTCCCGCGAACAAATGAGCCAGTGAAGCAGCCTAGCAGAATAAACAAACCTACCCTGCTATTTACATTGGGAGGATAACAGATGCTGAATCCTGCAGCTGACAGAATGGGATATAAACCAGTATCACACAGAACAAATATTTCACTGCAGTGTTTTTCCACGGAAATTGAGATTGGGGGTGTGCGTGTGTTCAAAATACAAAAGGAGGACCGATGGAGACTGTTAGGGCAAAGATGGGCTGTATGGCACCATAGTAAACCCTGAAAAATGTTTCACAACCATTTTATTAGATTTAACTCATGTTTTTAAATCAGCACACAAATTAAAGTTGGGTATACCAAGCCTCCTGTGAAGCATCATGTCTACATCCTTCTTGGTTTTTGTTGTAATTTTGCACAACTCTGTTAATGAACTTCTCAAATGCAGGGCATTCATTTTTGGTGGCTTCTCATGTGTCCGGTACTTCCAGTCCCTCATGATACGCTCATGATTAGGCAGAAGGCGACTTCTTTCAAAACACAAAATTCTAGTCAATGAGGAAAAAGGACATTCAACTGTAGCAGTTGTGACTGATGGCAGAAAGAGATGAATTCCTACTTCTTTCATTCCAGGAAACATAGCACAAAAATTGGATTGACCCATTAGTGATGATAAAGAAGAAGTTGAAATCAAATCCACATTTGTTCATCATAGGATATTCCACTCTGTGTTCAACTTCTCTATTCTGTCCTGATCACATGGCAGCCCCATTGCTGGTAGTGCCTCACCACTACCGGCGTTTTGTAAGACAGGCATCTGTAAAAGCTATGTAGAGGCTGATGGAACCCAAAAGCTGTTGTTGTAGAGCTGTAAGAATCAAGTCAGTGTACTTCACTTTTTCAGCTGTCTTAACACACACTTCTTGTCTTCTTCATTTAAGGAGTTAATATAAGTGCCCTAATTAGTCAACTTCTGAACTGAAGTCTTTGCTTCTTTCAGTACGTTTTCAATGGATCTCTCTCTGATTGATCCAAGTGCAGCTTCCAGTGCTGGGCAGAGATCTACTACTGTTGTAGCAGATGCCTGGATGGCATTGTGTAATGACCCAAGTGGTTTCAACAGTAGACTTACAAGAGAGAGAATGGCAATAGTCTTCTCTGAACTTAGCAGAGACGGTAATTCACGAGCCCCACTACTTAGATCTGTCCCATCTCAGTAGATACTTTGCAAAGCCAATAAAAATGGTTGCAGTCATTTGAAGACAACAGCCAAGGATCCCTCATGAAAAAGCCAGTGGATTTTCCCAGAATGGACTACTTTGAACTTCTGTCTCAATGTATCGTCTATGTTTTCTGAGATGTTCAGTCCTTTCGGACTCTTGCTGAAAAAGAGTATAATGAAGATATTAAATGTGTAGCTTTTTAAATGCCTTTTGAAGATTCTGCAGCTTTTACTAGTTGGAGTAGATGGTCTCTGCTGTATGTATTGGAGAGATTAGAGTTACACTTTTCTCTGAGCAGAGCTTGTGCTCCGCTATGTCTTCCAGAGAAGTTTGCAGCTCCATCAACTGCACAAGCAGCTATCTCTTTGGGGTTCAATTTACAAACATTTAACTCTAAGACGTGGGTTTCAGAGGTGCAGCCGATGTGTCTTCTATAATCTGAAGATCTAGAAATTCATCTACTGACCTACCACTGATATCAAGATGACACAGGCAGTGACTTAATCCTTGAGACTCATTTGCATCCGTGCATTCATCAGCCGCGTATGCACATTCTCCGAATGTGGTGAGAGTTCTTCACTTTTTCAACTGTAAAGTCTGTTTCAGCACATGCTTCTAACCAGTCAGTTGAGTTTCCTGCAGAAAGATAGCGAGCATTTGCTGGTCTTGGCCAGAACCAGTGTCCAGCTTCCGGATTAACAAATGGCAGTGCACTTAACACTAGCCTCTAGTTTGTAGTGTCTGGTATCTCTTGCTGAAAGAGAAAGTATGATGTGACAGCCATGTTTGGTCACACAAACTGTGTTGTGTGTCCAGCATTCTTATCAGCCTCATTAAGTACTTCTAAAATTGGCTTTGACAGTGACTGGCTTATAAGGCTTTCCGCATGTTGATGCAGTCTAGAGGATTGGTGTTTTGCAGCCTTTTCACATAGTTTGTCAGCATTGGCTTTGCTGATCAGTCTGGCAAACCAAGCTCCTCCATTTTTACTATATAAATCCATGGTATGCTCACATCCTGAATACTGCGTGCAGTCCTGGTCACCTTATCTCAAAAAAGATGTATTGGAGTTGGAAAAGGTTCAGAGAAGAGCAACTGAAATGATTAGGCGTATGGAACAGCTTCCATATGAGGAGAGATTAAAAAGATTGGGGGACTTTCCAGCTTGGATAAAAGACTACTAAGGGAGTGGGGAGAGATATGATAGAGGTCTATAAAATCTCGATGGGTGTGGAGAAAGCGAAAAGCTCCCTCACATAACGCAAGAACTAGGGGTCACCCAATGACATTAATAGGCAGCACGTTTAAAACAAACAAATGGAAGTTCTTCTTCACACAACACACTATCAGCCTGTGGAACTTTTTGCCAGGGGCTGTTGCGAAAGCCAAAATTAGAACAAGATTGGAAAAAAAAACTAGATCAGTTCATGGGGGATATGTCCATTGATGGCTATTAGCCAAGATGGGCAGGGATGCAACACCATGCTCTGAGAGCCTCTGCTTGCCCGAAGCTGGGAGTAGACAACAGGGGATGGATCACTTAATAATTGCCCTGTTCTGTTAATTCCCTCTGAAGCACCTGACATTGGCCACTGTCAGAAGACAGACTACTGGGCTACATGGACCATTGGTCTGACCCAATATGGTCGTTCTTATGTAAAAATTAATTATAATACAATAAAAATGTTTAGCACAGAAACTCTCGACACCAGCCAAAATTGATCACTCGGGCAGCACAGCTCAGTCTGCTGGATACCTAGGCAGAGTAGGCGAGTTCATGTTGGGGAAATTTGGGGAAGGGGGTGTACAGCCCCCTGCGGGGGAAGATGTAGGGCAGGCCCTGTTTCACTGTATTAAGTCTCCTGCTGCAGCAGCTCAGTAGCTTCCATCAAAGAGGAGCTGCATTGACCAGGCATTGGGATGCCTGTGCCTTGAAGAACCCAGTCCTGGGAACTGGATGCTGAAAGGTGCTGGCGGGGGGGGGGAAGGGGGAGAAATAAAAAAATCCCTCTGCTCCCCCCACCCTATTTTTTTTTTTGCAAACATTGGTGTCTCGGTCCCACTGGGGTAATTGTTACCCCCTCTGCCCTCATTGTGCCAGGGTTTTGCCCTCTGCCAGTGCCTTGCCCTGGACTTAACCCCGGCTCCTTCTCCCTGCATCCCTGATTTTGCTCTTCAACTCCTCTCCTAACTCTGCCTCCAGCTGCTTGACCCCCCTGCCCCCCGGTCAATTTCCACCCCCTGCTCAGACCCCGGCCACCCCCTCCCTTCGATTTCCCCCTTTTTAGCCCCTGTCAAAAGCAGCCCGCAGAATCTTCCCTCTACCAAGTGCAGGCTGAAGGGCAGTGGCTTCCGCAGATGTTACTGAGCATGTTGAGTGCTCCAAATTCCTACCTGCAAAACACAACAGTCAGGGCTGCAGACACCCCCGCCCTGCTCCGCAGTTCAATGCAACAGCAACAGCCCTTGCAGTGCGGGTCGCTGAGCGTGCCCTCCCCGCAGCAAGCAGACTTCAGCTCCTGAACTCAGCAGAAGAGACGCAACCACCTCTCGCATTGCAGTCCAGCAAAACGGGGTGTCTCCACCCCCAACAAACTCACTTGCTCTGGTGGGAAAGGAGCCTTTGCAGGAGCAGCGATGCAAACAAATGACCATCTGCAGGTCAGCTGAGCCAGGAACGGAAGAAAGAAAACCTAAAAAAAGCCAACCGCTGTATCCTGCGATATAAACAACAAAGCTCCATGGCTACATTAGACAGCGCTTTGAAGTGTGAGTGTAGTCAGAGCCACAGCGCTGGGAGAGAGCTCTCCCAGCGCTGCTTGTAAACCACATCCCTTAAGGGGTGTAGCGTGCAGCGCTGGGAGCCGCGCTCCCAGCGCTGCCGCCCTGATTACACTGACACTTTACAGCACTGCATCTTGCAGCGCTCAGGGGGGTGTTTTTTCACACCCAGTTAACTCCCTCCCCTCCAGACCGACCAAGTTCCACACAACAAACCTCCGGGCATCCCTCATTCCCCCGCCCCCAGCATCCCTCTCTATTGCACAGACACGCCCCCTTGCAACTGCCCCCTCCCTCCCTCATGCCAGGGGCTCTATGTGCCCTCAGATCCCCCGTGTCCCCTAGACCAGGGTCTCCCATTTTCCCCCCTGCTCATATTCTGCACAGTCACATATGGGTGACTCATGTTTCTCTGTGACTGGCTGTTCCCTGTGTCAAGGTATGATTCCCCACTCTGCACCTTAGTGTCCAAAAGATGGGGTACCTGCATGAAACCCCCTAAGCTTAATTACTAGCTTAGAAATGGTAGCGCTGCCGCCACCCAAAAATATAGTGTTTTGGGGCACTTTCTGGCCCCCAAACCCTTCCTTGGGGACCCCAAGACCCAAAACTCCTTGGGTCTCAAAACAAAGGGAAATAAACCATTCCCTTCCTTTCTTCCTCCCAGATCCTCCCCTCCCTGGGTTATACTGGGAGATCACGGTGATTCAACTCCTTGAATCTAAAAACAGAGAGGAATTCCACCTTCCCCCCCCCCATTCTCTCCTTTCTCCCACCAATTCCCTGGTGAGTCCAGACCCCGTCCCCTGGGGTCTCACAGAAGAATAAAAAAAACAATTAGGTTCTTAAAAAGAAAAGCTTTTAATTAAAGAAAGAAAAAAAAATAAAAATTATCTCTGTAAAATCAAGATGGAAAATGTTACAGAGTCTTTCAGCTTATAGACACTACAGAGAATCCTCCCCCCAGCACAAATACAAGTTGCAGCAAACAGAGATACAATCCTTCTAGCAAAATACACATTTGCAAATAAAGAAAACAATCAAAAGACTAAACCGCATTTCTAACTGGTACTTACTAAATTGAACAGAAGAGACTGTATCAGAGAGATTGGAGAGAAACCTGGTTGCACATCTGGTCCCTCTGAGCCCTCAGAGTGAACAACTGACAACCAACCAAAAACTTCCCTCCACCAAGATTTAAAAGTCTCTTGTCTCCTGATTGGTCCTCTGGTCAGGTGTTCCAGGTTCACTGCTTGTAACCCTTTGCAGGTAAAAGAGACATTAACACTTATAACACCCTTTTTTTTTTATAACACCCTGGGTGACTCTGACTCAGTGGAGCAGGCGGTAGGATGAGCACAGGATAAATACTGAGACAGACAGAAAGGCCCATTGGTGCCAGAGGCAGCATTGTGCCTGCAGTAAACTCTGGATATGTCTACACAGCAACTAGACACCGATCCCTGGCTCGTGTCACCTGACTCAGGCTTGCAGGGCTGTTTCGTTGCTGTGTAGACATCTGGGCTAAGACTGGAGTCCAGACTCCAGGACCCTAGAGGTGGAAGGGTCCCAGAGCCAGAGCCCAGAAGTCTACACAGCAGTGAAACAGCCCCACAGCCTGAGCCATGAGAGCCAAAGGCAGCCGGCAGGAGCCAGCCATGTTTTTTTTTTTTGCTGTGTAGACGTACCCTCACCGGCCTCTAGGCCAGTGGCTCTCAATCTTCCCAGACTACTGTACCCCTTTCAGGAGTCTGACTTGTCTTCTGTACCCCCAAGTTTCACTTCACTTAAAATGACTTGCTTACAAAATCAGACATAAAAATACAAAAGTGTCACAGCACCGTATTACTGAAAAATTGCTGCCTTTCTCATTTTTACCAGGGAATTATAAAATCAATCGATTGGAATAGAAATATTGTACTTGCATTTCAGTGTGCAGTACACTAAACAAGTCATTGTCTGCATGAAATTTTAGTTTGCACTTCGCTAGTGCTTGTTATGCAACCTGTGGTAAAACTAGGCAAATACCTAGATGAGTTGACGTACCCCCTTAAAGAGCTCTGTGTACCCCAAGCGGTAGATACATGTACCCCTGGTTGAAAACCACTGCTCTAGGCAAACACCGATAATCCCATGGGCTGTGATATAAGAATTTACAGACCAGACGAGAGGGAGGGATACTAGGGCCCCAGGGCAGTACAGATGGACACACAGCAATAACCCAAAACCACCTCCAGTGTAAGGAGAGAAAACAGATGCGGGGCCCACACTCCTCTCCTCAAGAAAGCAGACGAGATCAAGCAAAACCAGGGCTTCGCCCTTCCCTCAAGTGGGTGCAGCTGGGCACCACAAGGCGGCTTGTTTTTTATTTATTACAGCTGGGGAGAAGGGAATTCCAGGCCCCTCTCTCATGCCCAGTGGCCTCGAAATGTGACCAGGGCAGATCTGGGGGTGGTTCTCCCACCTGCCTCATTCAGGCAGGCAGACTAGATGACCACAAATGATCTAGTTATTACAGAGTCCTGCCTTGAATGACACACGCCCGTTGGCTGCGGGTTTTACACAAACTGTTTCCCAGACAGCAGCATGCAGGGGAGCAATTACTGGCTGGTGGGTCCACTCTTGGCTTGCAGCAGGGAGTGTGGGCTAATGGTCAGAGTAGTGTTTTCCCCTGGGGCTCTGACTCATTGACTCCAACAGAGCGACTGCTGTTTTACACCATCGGGTTGGGAGGGAATACACAGCAGCTATGTAAATACATAAGTCACCAGCTGGGCCCCGCCCAATCCTGTGGTTTCCTGCGTATTATGCTGATCACTATTAGTTTGCTACACTATGATCTCTGATACTCGATAGACCAGCCCTTCCCCATGTCCAATCAGGGGACAGTATGCTAATAACAGCCAATGACCAGGCTTCCTCCAGGCTAAATTGCGGGCTTTTGGGCATACAGCTGCCTAGGGACTTTTTGTGCTGCCTGGCTTGGACTATGGGGTGTTCAGAGCACTCCTGGCTGCTCGTGCTTAGAGAGGGGGTGATGGCTGGGGGCGGGGGTATTTGCAGGGGATGCTGCCCAGAAAGGGGAGTCTTCAAGCAGGTAAGCTGTGAACTTCCTTTGTAGCAGTGCCGTGAGAGGGCCTTGTCTCCCTCCCTCCCTTAGAATGGCTGGTCTGTGTTCAGGGAGGAGAAGCAAACAGCCCTGGGAGTGCTAGGGCTCTCTATCCCCTCGCGCCAACATGATTTCTCTGTTTCATTTTGCTGTTTCCTTTGAGCATGTGTGTCAGTTTCAGCTCCTCCTTGGCCCCTGTTGGAGAGAGGAGTTTTAGAGAAGCCACGGATAATCCGCAAATCCAGGGATAATCCTCGTTATATCTGCAGATGTCCGCATCCGTGGATGTGGTTGTGTGGTTAACTATCTTGCAGACCAGAGGTGGATCCGAATTTTTGTATCAGTGCAGATCGCTACCACCTCTCTAGGGCGCTGCTGCGGATACCTACGTGGAGTGCGGATCAGGGTCGGATACTAGCTAATTATCATAGGCTGCGGATCCAAATTTTTGTATCTGCTCAGGGCTCTAATGATCTGTCTCTATTTAAAGCTAGTCCAGGGTCCCTCTGAATAACCTCCTGACTTCCAAAGCCTGCTTCTCTTCCAGCCTGCGTGTGGGGGGGATCCGTTTGGGTTTGTTTTACTGTGCAACCTATTGCAATTATCAGAGGGTTAGCCATGTTAGTCTGTATCCACAGAAACAAGAAGGAGTCCGCTTGTGCCCAAATAAATCTGTTAGTCTTTAAGGTGCCACTGGACTCCTCCTTCTTATTGCAATTATCGCTGTCCTTCTTTTGGCTCCCAGAGCCAGCCAATGGGGTTGCATTACGTAAGGTCATGACCTGTCTGCGCAAGTTTCTGAGAAAAGTTCAGTCATTTTCGTAGAGGGGACAGATGCTCTTGGCAGCTGCTACCTGGACCATGTGGGGACTGAAGAAGACGCGGTTCTTTCTTGGGTCCCTGTGGCTGGCTGCAGGGTGGGGCCAGGTGGCAGGTGAGCTGGGGGATGCGTGATGGAGGCGGGGGGGCACAGCAGGGGAATAAATGACCCGTGTCCGCTGGGGCCACAAGCTCGAGTCATGACCCCCCGCCCCCCACTGTCCGGTAGCCACCTCCTGGAAAGCAGTAGCCCCCTCCCAGGCCTCTTAGCTATTCCTCTGCACCACGTGACTGAGCAATCAGGGGCGAGGGATGTGACCCCACATATCTCCCCCCCCATCACGCTGCATGCGCCGGTGGGGGTGGGAGGGGTGGCAAGCTCCTGGCCATCTTGGTGTGCCTTGTGCTGGAGCACAAGAAAGTGACAGCCCCCCCCCGAGGAGATGTGAATGGGGAAGGGGATGGGGCAAAGTGCTGGGTGCATAGCGCAGGGGGGTGGGAGGGGTCATTATTTCGGACAGTGTCAGACTAGGGAGGTGGGAGTGGAATTCTCCTGCTGGGGGTAGCAAGCTGCTCGGGATGGGTGGAGGGGGTGGTCCTTCTGCCTATTGCAAGGTAACAGCTAGAGAGTAGATTTGGGGGGTGGGGTCTC
>NC_133780.1:3313882-3326596 GCF_003597395.2 Chelonoidis abingdonii | reverse complement strand
TTTTCCTTGTTTTAAGATCCAAGGGGATTGGATCTGGACTCACCAGGAATTGGTGGGGGAAAGGAGGGGGATGGTTAAATTCTCCTTGTGTTAGGACCCAAGGAGTTGGATCGGTGTTCACCAGGAACTTGGTGAGAGAGCCTCTCAGGGCTACCCAGGGAGGGGAAGGTTTTTTGGGAGAAAGAGGGTGTTCCAGACACTGAGGAATCTGGATGGTGGCAGTGAGCCCAGATCTAAGCTTAGAAGTGTTTATGCAGGTCCCCACATCTGTACCCTAAAGTTCAGAGTGGAGGAGGAACCTTGACAGTGTGTCATGGGTAAATGTGTGTGTGAGAGAGGGGATCCAAGGCATTCACTGATTTTTATGGGCCAACTTTGGGTACCAGGGCAGGAGATGGGGGTGTTTGTTTTGCAGGGGGAGGGGCAAGGTGTGAGGGTGCCTCCTATCCACACTTACCCTCGCTTCTTGCTCCTCCCTCCCCTGCTCCCATCCCTGTACAATCTGGACACTTAAAGCCAGATTTTTTCAGAGCTGAGCTGCTTTAGGGATCTTTGAACTGTCCCACTGGGAGCTGCTGCTAACTCAATGTGACTTTTAGGGAGGTGATTACATGGTCCTCAGTGGGTGGAACTGATTTGGGATTGCAGCCTCAGATCTCTATCAATAGCAGGGTGCATTTCACAGTAGATCTGCCCTTCCCTTCTGCAGCTCTCAGGGATGCTAGGCTGAGGGATGAGTCTTTGGGGGAACCCAGGGCTGAGTGGCAGGAGCAGTTTGTCTCCCCTTCCACTGAGCGTGTTGCACCCATCCCATACACTATGTTGCAGTCCTGGGTCCACTAGACCCAGCTCTGCTGGTGCCCTATAGCTCTTCTAGCTCTGGGCTCCCCTCCTCACCCAGTGGCCCTCAATCCCCAGACCCCGCTGCAATCACACCCCAACACACAGCCCTGCCCATTCCTCTTAATCCTAACCCATGTTCCCTCTGCTATTCTAGCCCCAGGCTGTACCCCCCACCTGCTCTGCAGATGCCCCTGTGCCCTGACCTTCAGTCCCCACTTCTTCCTTCAAGCCCTGGGCTTCCCGGCCCCCTCCCTGAGCTTTGCTTATGCCCCTCAACCCTGACCCACAGTCCACACAGCTGTTCCAGCCCAGAGCTGCCCCCCACAGCTCTGCCAGTGCCCCTCAGTTCTGACCTGCAGCCCTCTGCCATCCACACTCTGGGCTCTTCTGGTGCCTCTCCATCACCAACTGCAGCCTTCTGCTATCCCAGCCCTGAACTACCGTACCCGCAGCCAGCTTTGGCGCTGCTCATGACTCCGGACCTGCACCAAACCTGCTGACTTCCACTGCTTCCTTTCCAGGTGAAATCACTGGCTTCCACAAGAGCAGTTTAGGATCCACTTGTCACTAATATACCTTTTCCTTCTAGGGCTCGGAGAATGTCCCCTCTATAACCTGTCCGTGCCCGAAGCCTCCTCTGGGCACGTTGAAATAAACCTGCCCAAGAGTGCATCTTTTTTGTGTAAGATGCAAACCACTCTTGCGGCTGCCGCCTCCGACTCGGCTTGTCACCCCATCCTGGTGTTAACTAATAAAGGAAAGCGGAACTACTACAACAGCACGTACCGGAGACGGATCTCTCTGTCAGACCGGCTCCTCTTTACTGTGACGAATGGAAGTGAATGGCTGGCGGGAGAATACCAAATCATTGGGGATCTTCATGGAACCTGCATGGCTCGTATCAATCTGACGGTGCCTGGTAAGTTTCTCAGGTGACTTGCCTCAAAGTTTATGGCCAATGGGACTCCGTTTCAGTCAGCCTCTGCCTTCTCCATCCGATGTGCGGGAGTGGTGTGTAGTTCCCAGGGATGTCATTCAGAGCTGCATAGTTCTCCTGCCTAGGCATCCCTTGGGATGCTTTCCTGGCGGCAGATGAGTCAAGTGGATAAGGCACTGGATTGGGATGATTCCCGTGATCGGGGCTGGCTTAGCCCTAAGTTTTCCAGCCCAAGAGCAAACTGCCCTGGTACAGGGGATAATGGTGCTTCCCCACCATGGGGGGATGTTGGGACGATAAATGCTTTAAAAGGACTATGAGGTGCACAATACTACAGTGATGGGCAAGAGGGCTAGATTAGAGCCTAGATATTGCGTTACGGCTTCCTGCAAGATCCTGTGGATCGCAGCCTCCCATCACTGTGGAGTCTAAATCAAGACTGGATGACTTCCAGAAAAAAAATGCTCTAGCTCTGCCACCAGATATGGGCTGGATGCTGGAATCCCTGGGTGAGGTTCTCTGGCCTGTGTTATACAGGAGATCGGATCAGCTGACCTAATGGTGCCTCCTTGCCTCGAAATCTATGCCCTACTGTTTGCCAACAGGTTCTGTCTCATTCCCACCGCCTCTATCGGAGACTCCCACTGCTAGTCCGACTGGAGAGGGAAGTAGCCGAGGGATGCTTTCCAACGGCTCTCCCGAGGGGGGTAAGCGTTAATGACCTGAATCTCTTTACAGGAGCCTGATAATTTTTTACCCAAAACTTGGGGTGTTTGTGTCTGGATCCCAGCGATCCCCCGCAGCTGGGGGCTGTCAGATAATTAGAGCCCTGTGAATATGTTTAAATAATATTTTGTTTTATTTGGAGGGAATTGTGTGAAGTTTTGTTTTATCCACGTGGTTGGGCGGGGGGTCAGGTCCCCTGGGGGAGGTGTGGAAGCAGGGGGGAGGCCTTGGGGTGGGCCAGGCCAGGCTGGACAAGGGAAGGGGTCCAGCTGCTCAGTAAGGGATAGTTTGGAGAGTGAGCCTGCCCTGCACTCACCCTTCAGTGGCAGCTCCTGTCCTATAGGGCTGATCCCAGACCCCAGCCTGGTTTGGCCCGGCCACCCCCATACCTGAGCGGTGATGTGACCCCATGCGCCAGGTCATGACACAGGAGTGGAAAGCCAGGCCCAGCTTTGTGAGACTAGTGCTGCCACTGCGGGGTGAGTGTGGGGTGTGGTTTGTTTTTTTTAACCACGGTGTCTTGTATTTGTGAATTTCTCAGGGCTCTTCAGATAATAATTTATCCCCAGTGGAACAGCTTCTCCGGGAGGGACTGAGGGACCCTGCTCAGTGGTTACAGCATGTTCCTGAGAGGTGGGGGAATGTAGGTTCAAGTCTTTGCTTCTCTCCATGGGTTTGAGCCTTGATCTCCCATGTCCTGGGTGGATGCTTTAACCACTAGACACCGCCATCTTGTTCTCCAAAAATAAGGACTGACCCGGCCTAGGTGCCTAACTCCAGGAGAAGATGCATGGCTGTGAATTGCAAGTGGAGGGAGGCACCTAGTCACAGCCTTCTCAGCATTTCCAACTCGCTACCTTAGGCAGCCCCCTGCCTCACATGCTGGCTTGTGGGAATCCCTTTCTTAGGGGCCTCGTGAATTGTTTAGGGAGCCAGGGTGCCACGCACTGGGGTGGCAGGGCACTGCAATGTTCAGCCTCTGTTCTCCTTTTGCACCTACCTCTAGGGACTGTGTTTTCAAACTCTCCCCACAGCCACAAGGGCTAGAAACCTTCACTGAGAAACCCAAATGAAAGCAGTGAGTCTTCTCTAATCATGGGACTCCAGGAGCTGGGGATTTAAAGAAAGCACCAAATATCATGAGAGGCAGCAACACAGGCTTACCCTTGCTGTAGTCAGAGTGACTCTAATTACCATGTGGTGTTTACCTTGTATGAATGGCCAGGAACCCATGGTGTCAGGTGCTGTACAAACACAGATCTTTATGGCAGAGACCAGCTTGTTGTTTTCAGTAAGGCTCACTCTAAAGTATTTATATGGTCCCCATCATGTTAATATCTGAGCACCTCATATTTGGCTTCACATCTCCTGTGATTATCCACAATGTGCAGAGAAGAATTGAACTCTGGTCTCTGAAGCAAGGGCTCTAACCACTGGGCCGCCCTCCTTCTCTTATGCTAGTTGTATCTAAACTGACTCTTCTCCTCCCTTTGCTTTCCAGAGCCAAGGGGCCACTATGGTGTGTGGGCCTCACTGGTGTTGCTTGCTGCTTTCTTTGCTGTACTTTACATCTGCTGGACACACAGGGGAGACAGACCAATAACCCATTATGGTTGTGAAGAAGAAGGGATCTCCAATTCAGCAAACTCACCCGTTTGCCTGTCGGCCTGGGTCTTGCAGCAGCATGAGGCTGGAACCCAAGAACCCAGTGGAGATGCTGGTGAGGGGATCCCACTCAATGGAGAGGTGGTACAGCCCCGGGAACTGAGCTGGCTGCACCAACGCAGCCGAAAGTCAGCACTTCAGTAGCACTGAATGGCCGTTGGGTGGCTACGATCATCACACTAGCTGGTGGCTTGAGTCTGGACGTGGCTTCTCCCCATGTAAGGCCAGGGATGCCCTTGTGTTTAATGCACCGGGCTGGGACTTGGTGGAAGAGCCAGGACTTAAAGCCAGGTCTCCTGACTCCCTGTCTGACGTTGAGTGAGGAACTGGGAGGAGGGATAGCTCAGTAGTTTGCGCATTGGCCTGCTAAACCCAGGTTGTGAGTTCAGTCCTTGAGGGGGCCACTTAGGGATCTGGGCAAAATCAGTACTTGATCCTGCTAGTGAAGGCAGGGAGCTGGACTCAATGACCTCTTGGGGTCCCTTCCAGTTCTAGGAGATTTTAACTCAGGGCTGTATAGTCATCTCAGACTGTGGGGCTGGGTGTTAGTTCAAAGGATCATGGAGCTACTGAACTGGGAGCCAAGCTCTTCTGAAAATCTGGCCTTCCACTGTCCCATGCCTTAGTTTCCCCATCTTTAAAATGAGATACTCCTCTGTGTAGATTATAAGCACTTTAGGGAAGGGACTGTGAGTGTGGGTGTGTCCCAAAGACAAGCCCTACACAACTTTTCTTGAACATTCCAGTAATTCAATGCCAGGAAACAGGCTTTGGCAGGCATGATTTGTTTCTTGCCTGCATCCTGTCTGACTTTTTATTAAAAGTATCCATGCAGCAATTGTAGCCTTAATCATAAGTAAATGTGATTTTAATTGTTCTAAAGTGGTTTCATTATTGTATTTATCTCTGTGCCTCTCTCCCCTGTCCCTCTTGTCTGTGGGGGAAAAAATCTGTTTAGACTATAAGCTATACAGCAGAGAGAGTGTCTCATTTATCTTTGCACAGGGGGGGCACTGATCTCTACTGAGTATTGTTTTTAACCCATTGTGAACCTTCCTGGCTTTTTCACAAGCTCCAACTTGCAGTGGAGTGAGTATTGACTTCAGCTCTCCAGGGGTCTCAGATGCAAACTGTTGTCAAGAGGTGTCGTCAGATGCTACCGGTTTGGTGCTCTGCTCTCTCCTTGTTGGTATCACTTGGCTGCATGCATGTGTTCCCTCTGTGTGCTGCCCCAGCTCTGCGCAGCTAGCTGACACAGCAGACCCGACGAGAACCCCCAATAACCACAAAGTCTAGTAAGGTACGAAGACACGTCAGTTGCTGTAGCGGATACAGTAACAGTTCCCTGTAAGTTTCTTAGCCTAACTCAGGGCATACTAAAAGTATGTACCCACAGTCAATGGACTCGGCTCAGTCAGTGGTGGGACTTTCCACTGCCCCCTAGGCCGGACAAAGACACCGCCCCAGGGCTACATTCTTATACACAGGTACAAACAAGTTACACATCGCTCCTGATGTATCCCGGTGCAACCCTTCTACATAGCAAGGTACAACCCCTCTACGTAGTAAGGTGCCGCCTCTCACCTTGTACAACTTGGTTCGATCAAAACAACTCTATCCATCAATTGCCCGTCATTGGGATGGTTCAGCCTGTTCCTTCTTATCTGTGGAAAGTTCCAGTATAAGGTGTTCTGGTACCATGTTTACACTTCGGTATGCTAGGTGAATAAATGTTTATGCAACATCAGCCCTTTCCATGCCAGCGTCTGTGAACTGAGCCGGCCTTCAGCTCACAGCTTGACTTTGCTTTTTAGCTAAGTCTTAACCCTACTTTAGTTCAGCCTCATACTGGGCCTTTATCAGGGCCTTCACTTACTACATTCCCCCACTTTTTGTCTTTTTATGGGGAGGATGTTTACCCATCGTCCCGGAAAAGCATAATGCATGGACTAAAGATAACCCAGTGGGCTAAACACTGTTACGTGGTTACCTTATTTTACCATCCATACACTCATGCCCCATCTGTCTTTTTAGTCTGCACATTCCCTCGTACGACTGATAGACAGATTTTATTATCCAATTAACTTTTAGTCCCTTATGGTGGAACTGGGAATGTTATGCCTGGGACCATGAGTACTTGGGGGTTAGTAGCCTATCTGGGATCTCATTGAGGGCTTCGTGGGGACATACAAACTATGCCCAGGATATAAATGAAGATTATGGATTATATGGTTTATATATTGGTACTATGAGTGTGAATATATGTATGTGTTTCATATAACGAGTAATATGTGAGTCGTATATAAGTCTCTGTATGTGTATAACAATTTAAAAATTTATCTTAACAGATTTGTTAACTTGTGTGATTTGGTCAGTATGCCTTAACTCCTCACTCTATGACGTGATTGTTTGGATGTAATACAACGGTGTTGATTGCCATTTCCATTCCCTTATTCACCTGATCTTGTAACTTGGCATTCTTTGTTTGACGGAACATATAGCAGCACATTCCTATTAAAACAACAACAGTTATGGCCTGGATCCCCATTAGAACTACGCGTAGAGTGCGGACTACTGGATGCAAAGTCACATCCTCGGGTATTGCCCACCAGGGTGTTTCCACCGCTTGTTGAACCTCATCCACTTCACGCATTTGCTGCTGGATTATGTGGGCTATCGGTATTAGGGATTCCTTAGTTCTTGCTACTAATTCATGTATATGTAACTGTAAGAATTTTACAGGTGGAAACAGATCAACCAATAAGCTTTGCAGATGTTCATGAATGACCGTTTCAGTGGCAAAAAAGCATGGTCTCCTATCTGAATAGTGCTGGTGACAGGTACACAGAATCCTGCCTCACTTGTGGGGCAGATATTGCCATTTATGGAAAAATTATGATACCCTATGGCACAGGCCATGTCCTGAATGCGCACTACCTCATTAACGAATTCCTTTTGTACTAGTCGAGCCCAGCCTTTTTTAGTGGCATTGAAGTTAATTTTAAGTGAGGAGAGGCAGGGGGAAAAGGGAGGGTGAAGAGCAACCAAGGAAGGTAGCGAGACCTGAGCCAAGAGGGATTAACTCCATCAAGGTATTTGAAAGTACAGACAGCAGCAGAAAGTTTAGCAAACTGAGAAAACATATAAAAGACAAAATGTCACCGGTATGTAAAAATATTTGAGAAAGAAGGTTCTATTTTTAGATATGAGCGTGGAGTGTGGTTCTGTGGGTCAAAGCAATTGGGAACCTGCACAGTTGGGAATTGAGGCCCTGGTTTATATCCTGGCTCTGAGAGGAGATTGACGGTAGTTACCTGCTCTTGTAAAACCTGAATTTGTTCCCCCAGTGTCTGTTGCATTTGTGTGCATGCCAAAGGGATGGTGAGTGCCCTTTTTTGCTGCAGTTAACTTTTTTGGGCAACTCCATCTGTTAATGCATCAATTCTAGGTGTTAACCCGTTTAATTTTAGTTTTTTACTTTGAAATTCTTTTTTATTCACTCCCCTGCAATCGAGTCGCAGCTCCTGTCTCCTAAAGTGCTCTGTGAACTGTTCCATTTTTTCCTTCATTTGATTTATCAATTCAGTGAGTATTGTTTGCTACTCTTTCCTTCTGTGCACTTACTTGTCCTGTTCTGACAGGCACCAGTCTAGGTTCCGGTTTAAGTTTAACTAGAACCTGGCGTTTGTCATAGGGTCCACTGCATTGCAACCATCACCGTATTTCATCTTTTAATTTTACTAGGACCACCTTTTTCCACTTCTGTCCCCGTTCTTCAGGCACAGGGTAGCTACCTGAAGCCTGCTGTTTACCACCAATATTTATAACGGGACGGCACATGTATTTTTTGTAGGTTCCTTACAGTTGTTTCCAGTGTTTCACTCTGTTCCTGTTCTGGTTGTCTCTGGGCTGCTTGCCACCCTGCAAGGGTGGTGGGAGCATTCCAGGGCTGTGTAGCTTTTTTTTGATTCTTTTAACTGTTTCTTTGTTACTGTTACTTGCCCTGCTTTTTCCACTACTTGTTTGGCCATCTCACTGCCATAGACAGTAGTTGCAAAATTGTTGCCTCCTTACCTTTATTACTAATTTTAAGAGCCTTGGATTCTACAATCGCTCTATATATGCCAGTCCATGTTTCCCCATTCTTCAATTCATATGGACCCCCCCTTACTGGCAATCCAGCGGGCCCATGAGTTATAAAACTCCATGGGGATCAAAAGGGAGGGGATCAGGGGGTTCCCTAGCACGAGGTTTTCTGCCATGTTAGATTGCGATTCTTACAGTGGACAGCTCACTTACTCACCAGATCAGTGGTCGGGGTCACCAGTGTTGTCAGAAGTGTCATCAGATGCTACCGGTTTGGTGCTCTGGTCTCTCCTTGTTGGTATCACTCGGCTGCGTGCGTCTGTTCCCTCTGTGTGCTGCCCCAGCTCTGCAGATAGCTGACACAGCAGACCCAAAGAGAACCCCCAATAACCACAAAGTCTAGTAAGGTACGAAGGCACGTTGGCCAGGTTTATTGCTCTATCAGATACAGTAACAGTTCCCTGTAGGTTTCTTAGCCTTACTCAGGGCATACTACAAATATGTACCCATGGTCAATGGACTCAGCTCAGTCAGTGGCGGGACTTTCCACTGCCCCCTAGGCTGGGCAAAGACACCGCCCGAGGGACACATTCTTATACACAGGTACAAACAAGTTACACATCACTCGACGTATTGAGGTGCAACCCCTCTACGTAGCAAGGTGCCGCCTCTCACCTTGTACAACTTGGTTCGATCAAAACAACTCTATCCATCAATTGCCCGTCATTGGGATGGTTCAGCCTGTTCCTTCTTATCTGTGGAAAGTTCCAGTATAAGGTGTTCTGGTACCATGTTTACACTTCGGTATGCTAGGTGAATAAATGTTTATGCAACATCAGCCCTTTCCATGCCAGCGTCTGTGAACTGAGCCGGCCTTCAGCTCACAGCTTGACTTTGCTTTTTAGCTAAGTCTTAACCCTACTTTAGTTCAGCCTCATACTGGGCCTTTATCAGGGCCTTCACTTACTACATTCCCCCACTTTTTGTCTTTTTATGGGGAGGATGTTTACCCATCGTCCCGGAAAAGCATAATGCATGGACTAAAGATAACCCAGTGGGCTAAACACTGTTACGTGGTTACCTTATTTTACCATCCATACACTCATGCCCCATCTGTCTTTTTAGTCTGCACATTCCCTCGTACGACTGATAGACAGATTTTATTATCCAATTAACTTTTAGTCCCTTATGGTGGAACTGGGAATGTTATGCCTGGGACCATGAGTACTTGGGGGTTAGTAGCCTATCTGGGATCTCATTGAGGGCTTCGTGGGGACATACAAACTATGCCCAGGATATAAATGAAGATTATGGATTATATGGTTTATATATTGGTACTATGAGTGTGAATATATGTATGTGTTTCATATAACGAGTAATATGTGAGTCGTATATAAGTCTCTGTATGTGTATAACAATTTAAAAATTTATCTTAACAGATTTGTTAACTTGTGTGATTTGGTCAGTATGCCTTAACTCCTCACTCTATGACGTGATTGTTTGGATGTAATACAACGGTGTTGATTGCCATTTCCATTCCCTTATTCACCTGATCTTGTAACTTGGCATTCTTTGTTTGACGGAACATATAGCAGCACATTCCTATTAAAACAACAACAGTTATGGCCTGGATCCCCATTAGAACTACGCGTAGAGTGCGGACTACTGGATGCAAAGTCACATCCTCGGGTATTGCCCACCAGGGTGTTTCCACCGCTTGTTGAACCTCATCCACTTCACGCATTTGCTGCTGGATTATGTGGGCTATCGGTATTAGGGATTCCTTAGTTCTTGCTACTAATTCATGTATATGTAACTGTAAGAATTTTACAGGTGGAAACAGATCAACCAATAAGCTTTGCAGATGTTCATGAATACTTTAAGGTAATTAGATTCATACAGCCCGTCGGAACCCTGTGCCTTAGGTTCAAGTACGGAAAGAGGTAAATCTCTCAGAAAAGGAAACATTTAAGTTGAGAAACAACATAAAACTACCTGCCTGTGGCTGTTACTTAAAGTTTGAACATGCATGAGGACTGATTCAAGATTCGGAGCCTGGATTGATGTTCTGGTTGCTTCTTGTCCAAGAGTGAACACCCCCAAACAAGCACACAAACAAAAAGCCCTTCCCCCACAAGATTTGAAAGCTCTCTTGTCCCTTTATTGGTCCTTTTGGGTCAGGTGTCGCCAGGTTTCCTGAGCTCTTAAACTCTTTACAGGTAAGGATCTTTGGTGTCTTCTAAATCCCCTCCTGGCCTGTATTTGTAACAGGCAGGGGCTGTCCCTTCCTTTATAGTATGACACCACTACACACACACCACTGTTCCATCAGCTAGCCAGCCTATCAACTGAGATCACCTTGCTTCAAAGTACGACCCAATCCTTGTTTTCAGCTCCTTTTCCCAATAACAATGGGGGAAGACACCCCTTCCATACCTCCAGACTCCTCTCACTCTCCACCCCGCCCCCCCGCAAGATTGGACCCCACCCCAAATTACTCTTAGCTGTTACCTTCAATGGCAGAGGACCACTCCCCTTCACCCATCTCCGGCAGCTTGCTACCCCGCAGGGGAATTCCCTCCCACTCCTAGTTTGACACTGTCCGAAATAATGACCCTCCCACCCCCTGCGCTATGCACCCAGCCTTGCCATCCCTTTCCATTCACATCTCCTCGAGGGGGGGGCTGTACTTTCTTGTGCTCCAGCACAGGCACACAAAGGATTGGCCAGGAGCTTGCACCTCCACACCCACCGGCGCATGCAGGTTGATGGGGGGGGAGATATGTGGGTCACATCCCTCGCCACCTGATTGCTCAGTCACGTGGTGTCAGAGGAATAGCTAAGAGGCCTGGGAGGGCTACGTTTCCAGGAGGTGGCTCCGACAGTGGGGGCGGGGGTATGACTCGAGCTTGTTGGCCCCAGCGGACCACTGGTATTTTATTCCCTGCTGTGCCCCCCCGCCTCATCCGAATCCCAGCTCACCTGCCACTGGCCCACCTGCAGCCAGCCACAGGGGACCCAAGAAAGAACGACGTTATTCTTTCGTCCCCACATGGGTCCAGTGTCCAGTGCCAGGATCTGTCCCCTCTCGAAATGACTGGACTTTTCTTCAAACTTGCGCAGACAGGTCATGCCTTTACGTAATGCAACCCCATTTGGCTGGTCTAGACCAGCCAAATGGGGTTGCATTACGTAAAGGCATGACCTGTCTGCGCAAGTTTGAAGAAAAGTCCAGTCATTTCGAGAGGGGACAGATCCTGGCACTGGACACTGGACCCATGTGGGGACGAAAGAATAACGTCGTTCTTTCTTGGGTCCCCTGTGGCTGGCTGCAGGTGGGCCAGTGGCAGGTGAGCTGGGATTCGGATGAGGCGGGGGGGCACAGCAGGGAATAAAATACCAGTGGTCCGCTGGGGCCAACAAGCTCGAGTCATACCCCCGCCCCCACTGTCGGAGCCACCTCCTGGAAACGTAGCCCTCCCAGGCCTCTTAGCTATTCCTCTGACACCACGTGACTGAGCAATCAGGTGGCGAGGGATGTGACCCACATATCTCCCCCCCCATCAACCTGCATGCGCCGGTGGGTGTGGAGGTGCAAGCTCCTGGCCAATCCTTTGTGTGCCTGTGCTGGAGCACAAGAAAGTACAGCCCCCCCCTCGAGGAGATGTGAATGGAAAGGGATGGCAAGGCTGGGTGCATAGCGCAGGGGGTGGGAGGGTCATTATTTCGGACAGTGTCAAACTAGGAGTGGGAGGGAATTCCCCTGCGGGGTAGCAAGCTGCCGGAGATGGGTGAAGGGGAGTGGTCCTCTGCCATTGAAGGTAACAGCTAAGAGTAATTTGGGGTGGGGTCCAATCTTGCGGGGGGGCGGGGTGGAGAGTGAGAGGAGTCTGGAGGTATGGAAGGGGTGTCTTCCCCCATTGTTATTGGGAAAAGGAGCTGAAAACAAGGATTGGGTCGTACTTTGAAGCAAGGTGATCTCAGTTGATAGGCTGGCTAGCTGATGGAACAGTGGTGTGTGTGTAGTGGTGTCATACTATAAAGGAAGGGACAGCCCCTGCCTGTTACAAATACAGGCCAGGAGGGGATTTAGAAGACACCAAAGATCCTTACCTGTAAAGAGTTTAAGAGCTCAGGAAACCTGGCGACACCTGACCCAAAAGGACCAATAAAGGGACAAGAGAGCTTTCAAATCTTGTGGGGGAAGGGCTTTTTGTTTGTGTGCTTGTTTGGGGGTGTTCACTCTTGGACAAGAAGCAACCAGAACATCAATCCAGGCTCCGAATCTTGAATCAGTCCTCATGCATGTTCAAACTTTAAGTAACAGCCACAGGCAGGTAGTTTTATGTTGTTTCTCAACTTAAATGTTTCCTTTTCTGAGAGATTTACCTCTTTCCGTACTTGAACCTAAGGCACAGGGTTCCGACGGGCTGTATGAATCTAATTACCTTAAAGTA
>NC_133780.1:3300681-3312016 GCF_003597395.2 Chelonoidis abingdonii | reverse complement strand
AGTATTTTCCATCCTGATTTTACAGAGATGATTTTTACCTTTCTTTCTTTAATTAAAAGCTTTCTTTTTAAGAACCTGATTGATTTTTCCTTGTTTTAAGATCCAAGGGGATTGGATCTGGACTCACCAGGAATTGGTGGGGGAAAGGAGGGGGATGGTTAAATTCTCCTTGTGTTAGGACCCAAGGAGTTGGATCGGTGTTCACCAGGAACTTGGTGAGAGAGCCTCTCAGGGCTACCCAGGGAGGGGAAGGTTTTTTGGGAGAAAGAGGGTGTTCCAGACACTGAGGAATCTGGATGGTGGCAGTGAGCCCAGATCTAAGCTTAGAAGTGTTTATGCAGGTCCCCACATCTGTACCCTAAAGTTCAGAGTGGAGGAGGAACCTTGACAGTGTGTCATGGGTAAATGTGTGTGTGAGAGAGGGGATCCAAGGCATTCACTGATTTTTATGGGCCAACTTTGGGTACCAGGGCAGGAGATGGGGGTGTTTGTTTTGCAGGGGGAGGGGCAAGGTGTGAGGGTGCCTCCTATCCACACTTACCCTCGCTTCTTGCTCCTCCCTCCCCTGCTCCCATCCCTGTACAATCTGGACACTTAAAGCCAGATTTTTTCAGAGCTGAGCTGCTTTAGGGATCTTTGAACTGTCCCACTGGGAGCTGCTGCTAACTCAATGTGACTTTTAGGGAGGTGATTACATGGTCCTCAGTGGGTGGAACTGATTTGGGATTGCAGCCTCAGATCTCTATCAATAGCAGGGTGCATTTCACAGTAGATCTGCCCTTCCCTTCTGCAGCTCTCAGGGATGCTAGGCTGAGGGATGAGTCTTTGGGGGAACCCAGGGCTGAGTGGCAGGAGCAGTTTGTCTCCCCTTCCACTGAGCGTGTTGCACCCATCCCATACACTATGTTGCAGTCCTGGGTCCACTAGACCCAGCTCTGCTGGTGCCCTATAGCTCTTCTAGCTCTGGGCTCCCCTCCTCACCCAGTGGCCCTCAATCCCCAGACCCCGCTGCAATCACACCCCAACACACAGCCCTGCCCATTCCTCTTAATCCTAACCCATGTTCCCTCTGCTATTCTAGCCCCAGGCTGTACCCCCCACCTGCTCTGCAGATGCCCCTGTGCCCTGACCTTCAGTCCCCACTTCTTCCTTCAAGCCCTGGGCTTCCCGGCCCCCTCCCTGAGCTTTGCTTATGCCCCTCAACCCTGACCCACAGTCCACACAGCTGTTCCAGCCCAGAGCTGCCCCCCACAGCTCTGCCAGTGCCCCTCAGTTCTGACCTGCAGCCCTCTGCCATCCACACTCTGGGCTCTTCTGGTGCCTCTCCATCACCAACTGCAGCCTTCTGCTATCCCAGCCCTGAACTACCGTACCCGCAGCCAGCTTTGGCGCTGCTCATGACTCCGGACCTGCACCAAACCTGCTGACTTCCACTGCTTCCTTTCCAGGTGAAATCACTGGCTTCCACAAGAGCAGTTTAGGATCCACTTGTCACTAATATACCTTTTCCTTCTAGGGCTCGGAGAATGTCCCCTCTATAACCTGTCCGTGCCCGAAGCCTCCTCTGGGCACGTTGAAATAAACCTGCCCAAGAGTGCATCTTTTTTGTGTAAGATGCAAACCACTCTTGCGGCTGCCGCCTCCGACTCGGCTTGTCACCCCATCCTGGTGTTAACTAATAAAGGAAAGCGGAACTACTACAACAGCACGTACCGGAGACGGATCTCTCTGTCAGACCGGCTCCTCTTTACTGTGACGAATGGAAGTGAATGGCTGGCGGGAGAATACCAAATCATTGGGGATCTTCATGGAACCTGCATGGCTCGTATCAATCTGACGGTGCCTGGTAAGTTTCTCAGGTGACTTGCCTCAAAGTTTATGGCCAATGGGACTCCGTTTCAGTCAGCCTCTGCCTTCTCCATCCGATGTGCGGGAGTGGTGTGTAGTTCCCAGGGATGTCATTCAGAGCTGCATAGTTCTCCTGCCTAGGCATCCCTTGGGATGCTTTCCTGGCGGCAGATGAGTCAAGTGGATAAGGCACTGGATTGGGATGATTCCCGTGATCGGGGCTGGCTTAGCCCTAAGTTTTCCAGCCCAAGAGCAAACTGCCCTGGTACAGGGGATAATGGTGCTTCCCCACCATGGGGGGATGTTGGGACGATAAATGCTTTAAAAGGACTATGAGGTGCACAATACTACAGTGATGGGCAAGAGGGCTAGATTAGAGCCTAGATATTGCGTTACGGCTTCCTGCAAGATCCTGTGGATCGCAGCCTCCCATCACTGTGGAGTCTAAATCAAGACTGGATGACTTCCAGAAAAAAAATGCTCTAGCTCTGCCACCAGATATGGGCTGGATGCTGGAATCCCTGGGTGAGGTTCTCTGGCCTGTGTTATACAGGAGATCGGATCAGCTGACCTAATGGTGCCTCCTTGCCTCGAAATCTATGCCCTACTGTTTGCCAACAGGTTCTGTCTCATTCCCACCGCCTCTATCGGAGACTCCCACTGCTAGTCCGACTGGAGAGGGAAGTAGCCGAGGGATGCTTTCCAACGGCTCTCCCGAGGGGGGTAAGCGTTAATGACCTGAATCTCTTTACAGGAGCCTGATAATTTTTTACCCAAAACTTGGGGTGTTTGTGTCTGGATCCCAGCGATCCCCCGCAGCTGGGGGCTGTCAGATAATTAGAGCCCTGTGAATATGTTTAAATAATATTTTGTTTTATTTGGAGGGAATTGTGTGAAGTTTTGTTTTATCCACGTGGTTGGGCGGGGGGTCAGGTCCCCTGGGGGAGGTGTGGAAGCAGGGGGGAGGCCTTGGGGTGGGCCAGGCCAGGCTGGACAAGGGAAGGGGTCCAGCTGCTCAGTAAGGGATAGTTTGGAGAGTGAGCCTGCCCTGCACTCACCCTTCAGTGGCAGCTCCTGTCCTATAGGGCTGATCCCAGACCCCAGCCTGGTTTGGCCCGGCCACCCCCATACCTGAGCGGTGATGTGACCCCATGCGCCAGGTCATGACACAGGAGTGGAAAGCCAGGCCCAGCTTTGTGAGACTAGTGCTGCCACTGCGGGGTGAGTGTGGGGTGTGGTTTGTTTTTTTTAACCACGGTGTCTTGTATTTGTGAATTTCTCAGGGCTCTTCAGATAATAATTTATCCCCAGTGGAACAGCTTCTCCGGGAGGGACTGAGGGACCCTGCTCAGTGGTTACAGCATGTTCCTGAGAGGTGGGGGAATGTAGGTTCAAGTCTTTGCTTCTCTCCATGGGTTTGAGCCTTGATCTCCCATGTCCTGGGTGGATGCTTTAACCACTAGACACCGCCATCTTGTTCTCCAAAAATAAGGACTGACCCGGCCTAGGTGCCTAACTCCAGGAGAAGATGCATGGCTGTGAATTGCAAGTGGAGGGAGGCACCTAGTCACAGCCTTCTCAGCATTTCCAACTCGCTACCTTAGGCAGCCCCCTGCCTCACATGCTGGCTTGTGGGAATCCCTTTCTTAGGGGCCTCGTGAATTGTTTAGGGAGCCAGGGTGCCACGCACTGGGGTGGCAGGGCACTGCAATGTTCAGCCTCTGTTCTCCTTTTGCACCTACCTCTAGGGACTGTGTTTTCAAACTCTCCCCACAGCCACAAGGGCTAGAAACCTTCACTGAGAAACCCAAATGAAAGCAGTGAGTCTTCTCTAATCATGGGACTCCAGGAGCTGGGGATTTAAAGAAAGCACCAAATATCATGAGAGGCAGCAACACAGGCTTACCCTTGCTGTAGTCAGAGTGACTCTAATTACCATGTGGTGTTTACCTTGTATGAATGGCCAGGAACCCATGGTGTCAGGTGCTGTACAAACACAGATCTTTATGGCAGAGACCAGCTTGTTGTTTTCAGTAAGGCTCACTCTAAAGTATTTATATGGTCCCCATCATGTTAATATCTGAGCACCTCATATTTGGCTTCACATCTCCTGTGATTATCCACAATGTGCAGAGAAGAATTGAACTCTGGTCTCTGAAGCAAGGGCTCTAACCACTGGGCCGCCCTCCTTCTCTTATGCTAGTTGTATCTAAACTGACTCTTCTCCTCCCTTTGCTTTCCAGAGCCAAGGGGCCACTATGGTGTGTGGGCCTCACTGGTGTTGCTTGCTGCTTTCTTTGCTGTACTTTACATCTGCTGGACACACAGGGGAGACAGACCAATAACCCATTATGGTTGTGAAGAAGAAGGGATCTCCAATTCAGCAAACTCACCCGTTTGCCTGTCGGCCTGGGTCTTGCAGCAGCATGAGGCTGGAACCCAAGAACCCAGTGGAGATGCTGGTGAGGGGATCCCACTCAATGGAGAGGTGGTACAGCCCCGGGAACTGAGCTGGCTGCACCAACGCAGCCGAAAGTCAGCACTTCAGTAGCACTGAATGGCCGTTGGGTGGCTACGATCATCACACTAGCTGGTGGCTTGAGTCTGGACGTGGCTTCTCCCCATGTAAGGCCAGGGATGCCCTTGTGTTTAATGCACCGGGCTGGGACTTGGTGGAAGAGCCAGGACTTAAAGCCAGGTCTCCTGACTCCCTGTCTGACGTTGAGTGAGGAACTGGGAGGAGGGATAGCTCAGTAGTTTGCGCATTGGCCTGCTAAACCCAGGTTGTGAGTTCAGTCCTTGAGGGGGCCACTTAGGGATCTGGGCAAAATCAGTACTTGATCCTGCTAGTGAAGGCAGGGAGCTGGACTCAATGACCTCTTGGGGTCCCTTCCAGTTCTAGGAGATTTTAACTCAGGGCTGTATAGTCATCTCAGACTGTGGGGCTGGGTGTTAGTTCAAAGGATCATGGAGCTACTGAACTGGGAGCCAAGCTCTTCTGAAAATCTGGCCTTCCACTGTCCCATGCCTTAGTTTCCCCATCTTTAAAATGAGATACTCCTCTGTGTAGATTATAAGCACTTTAGGGAAGGGACTGTGAGTGTGGGTGTGTCCCAAAGACAAGCCCTACACAACTTTTCTTGAACATTCCAGTAATTCAATGCCAGGAAACAGGCTTTGGCAGGCATGATTTGTTTCTTGCCTGCATCCTGTCTGACTTTTTATTAAAAGTATCCATGCAGCAATTGTAGCCTTAATCATAAGTAAATGTGATTTTAATTGTTCTAAAGTGGTTTCATTATTGTATTTATCTCTGTGCCTCTCTCCCCTGTCCCTCTTGTCTGTGGGGGAAAAAATCTGTTTAGACTATAAGCTATACAGCAGAGAGAGTGTCTCATTTATCTTTGCACAGGGGGGGCACTGATCTCTACTGAGTATTGTTTTTAACCCATTGTGAACCTTCCTGGCTTTTTCACAAGCTCCAACTTGCAGTGGAGTGAGTATTGACTTCAGCTCTCCAGGGGTCTCAGATGCAAACTGTTGTCAAGAGGTGTCGTCAGATGCTACCGGTTTGGTGCTCTGCTCTCTCCTTGTTGGTATCACTTGGCTGCATGCATGTGTTCCCTCTGTGTGCTGCCCCAGCTCTGCGCAGCTAGCTGACACAGCAGACCCGACGAGAACCCCCAATAACCACAAAGTCTAGTAAGGTACGAAGACACGTCAGTTGCTGTAGCGGATACAGTAACAGTTCCCTGTAAGTTTCTTAGCCTAACTCAGGGCATACTAAAAGTATGTACCCACAGTCAATGGACTCGGCTCAGTCAGTGGTGGGACTTTCCACTGCCCCCTAGGCCGGACAAAGACACCGCCCCAGGGCTACATTCTTATACACAGGTACAAACAAGTTACACATCGCTCCTGATGTATCCCGGTGCAACCCTTCTACATAGCAAGGTACAACCCCTCTACGTAGTAAGGTGCCGCCTCTCACCTTGTACAACTTGGTTCGATCAAAACAACTCTATCCATCAATTGCCCGTCATTGGGATGGTTCAGCCTGTTCCTTCTTATCTGTGGAAAGTTCCAGTATAAGGTGTTCTGGTACCATGTTTACACTTCGGTATGCTAGGTGAATAAATGTTTATGCAACACCAGCCCTTTCCATGCCAGCGTCTGTGAACTGAGCCGGCCTTCAGCTCACAGCTTGACTTTGCTTTTTAGCTAAGTCTTAACCCTACTTTAGTTCAGGCCTCATACTGGGCCTTTCTCAGGCCTTCACTTTCTACACAAACCTCTCCCTTGGGTTTGGTCTGCTTGGGCCCCCCCGCCTTTTTTTTTTTTTGATTCAGGGCAGAATATTGAACTAGCCTTGCCAGGCTAGCATCTTAATGCCAAATCGCTAAAATTGCCCTAATTGGCCTCTCAGAGTTGAAAAAGGTGGGAGTTGTCTTACCATGTTCTCTGTGTGTGTGTGTGTATATATAATCTCCTCAATATATGTTCACTTCTATGCAGCCAAAGAAGTGGGCTGTAGCCCACAATAACAAATGTATTTGAGCATATGCTTATCTCTAAAGTGTCACAAGTTCTCCTGTTCTTTCCGTGGATACAGACTAACACAGGTGCTACCCTGAAACCTTTAGTAGAGGGGGAATCAAATGTCTCCTGGCCCCTAAGTGTCAGTATTACACACTTTCAGTCTGTTATGCCAGGGTAAAGCAGTCACTCCTCTGGTTGTTATTGGAAAGCAAGTTCTAACACCAGGGTGTAAAGTGACTTAAACTTAATTCATGCCCCCATCCCCAGCACTAGATGCCCAGGGCTGCTCTGCACAAGCCTGCCCCGCTGCCATTCCCTCTATGGGGAATCTCACTTGCTCATGCCAGAACCAAATACAGTTTGGGTTATAGCACGTCCTACCAGAGTACCCCCTTGTGAGCCCCTCAGCATCCCAGCTGGGCTTCTCCCCACCACCCAGCTCTTCAGCTGGGCCACTTACCAAACTTCTCCCCTTCTGGGGCACACCACACCCACAGCCAGCACAAAGCAACACAAACTTAACCTCTTCTCTGGGAAATCAAGTTCAGCCTCAGATCTGATCTCTCTACCTGCAGGTGAGCAGGGCTCTTCCTTTTAAGTGTTTCCCTCCAGCTGTCTCCATTCAAGCTGATTGGGTCTTCATTACCCCCCTTCCTACCTCTTCTGCCCAAGTGCTCAGTCCCCAGAAGCTAGGAAATCAGCATCAAACTTGTCATATTGCAGGGATTTAAATAACCCCTAGTATAAGTCTTATTACCCTAGTTGACACATTAATCCTTTCTGCCATGCTGGTTTCCTCAGTGGGATCACAGGGGGGATGGAGAGAGTCCCAGATCAGTCATGTGTTTACTACACCCCCTGGAGGAGCTGGGCTACCAGGAATCTGGTGGGGATAGGAGAGACAGACTGCCCTGAGACTGGTGGAGCCACATATCTAGCTTCTGTGCATGACGGCCAGATGATCAGCCAACACCAGCACATCTCTCTGTGGATCCCAGTGGTCCTGCCTGGAGTGGGGTTTGCTCCCTTGTTTCAGGGCCTTGAAGCCGCAGCACTGTCTCCCCTCATCAGCTGTTCTGTACAAAGGAAGGATGGGCTGTGCCTGAAGTTAACCAGCAGGAGAATGCTGGCTAATCAGTGCTGGCTTGAAGGTAAGCAGATGGAAAATGGGCTTCACGCGCAACAGCAAAGGCTGACCCACAGGAAACTGGCTTCATTGCAGCTGCCATGGATAGGTGTTGACTTCTGCTCCCACTGGTGGGTGCTTGACCTCCCTCTGCCCTAGGCCCTACCCTCACTCCACTAACACAAAGTATTACTTTCAGAAATACTCTGTTTTCCACCTGGCAAAAATTGGAAGGCACCCAGAAAGTGGCGAAGAATGAAAAAAACTCCACAGTTCACGACATTTATAAAATTCTGAAAAAACAATTTCAGGGGGAAGCCTAATGTTTGATAATAAATTTAAACAAAACTTTAAAATATGAAGTCACTGAAAATGACATTTCTTCAAAAAAAGTTAATGTTCAACTACAGCTTATTTCCTGACAAACTTTTCATTAGAAACTATTCAGTTGTCTAAGTTAGAAGGATGGAAGACAGATGAAATAAAACAAGAGCTACTGTCTTGCCTTAAACTTTATGGGCAACAACTATGAGCAAATTACAACAGAATAAAAAATAAGGTGCTTTTTTTTTTTTTACAGTTAACTTATAAGACTGACAAAGTCATACCAAACATTATGAAACAGAAAGAGTGAACAGCAAATCGTTAAATAGGTGACCACTGAACCCTCCATGGTATCACACAAATTAACTTTCATTAGTTGTGAGACTTCATACATTTCAATTATTTAGATTCAGCTTCCCGTGGTCTGAACAGATGATGCAGACAGAAAATACCCAAACTAGGGGAAAATGTGCATCTTGTCCTCCACAAAAGTACTTGTACTTGGCTTGCAAAGAAGTCAGAGGGGAATTAAACTCTTAAGCAACAGTTGCAAATGACCCTTCTAGCATCTAAAGACTCTATGTCTTAGGGATTGACCACACTGACCTTTGCACTTATCTAAGGCCATGTCTACACTGGCAAATTAAACCGCTCTAACTTGTTGGCTACGGGGTGTGAAAAAACTACATACACCCTCAAGCACAGCAAGTTTGAGTGTTTTAAAGCGCTAGTGTGGACAGGCTCAGGGCCCCGCGAGCCGCGCTCGGAGCTATTCCCCTCGTGGAGGTGGATTACCAGGAGCGCTGGGAGAACTATCAGCCAGTGCTCACACGTGACCGCACTCACATCAAAGCACTGCTGCGGGAGTGCTCGCATGGCAGTGCTTCGGCTATGTCTACACTAAAAAGTTCAAAGTTTCTTTCGCAAAGTCAGGAAACCTACCTTCTGACCCTGAATCAGATTTTGCGGTTTGTTTTGCTCACTGACTAAAAACTTGATCACAGTGAGAGTCGAGCGCAATCGAAAGAGTTCTATTACACCTCAGCTTCTCTGCCACGAACTCGTAAAGAGGCTTCAATTAAAGTAAAAGGCATCTGCTTTGCCTACAAGTTTGTAGGCAAATTCCTGTCAGCGGAATGCCATGGTGACGCATTGCTACTACAGAGTACACAACTGGATGCCTTCTCACAGGGGTAAACACTGCTCCTAGGCATCTCCACAGCCTCTTCACAGGTGCCTCTAACTTTTCTGCTGGCTCACCTAGCTAGTTATCAACTTCTGGCATGCCTGGCCTTCCCTTTACACTCTCAATAAGCACAGCAAGGTCCTAACACACTCAAACATACAGACATTTCAATTTCCATTTTGACCTGCCTCTCATTTCTTGCCCTCCTTAATTATCTTCTTGGTTCCACAAAGCAGACTCTCCAGCAAAGAGGTAGCAACTACGTATTGATCTGCGAGACAACGCAACACTGTCGACCCTCTGCAGGAGGCAGCACTGAATGAGCATCAACAAAGGGCCCACTGGTGAGTTCCGATCCTGGTCCCACTTACCCTTAACTCACAACTTTGTTGCTCAGGGTTGGGAGACAGCATGAGTGAACAGAGCCTGGTTCTGCAACAGTCGAAGAAAACCCACAGCCTGGCTGCTTGTCTCTTGCCGCAGCTTCCTTCCTTCGGGAGGATATTGTGTGCAGCTGCCTCACATCTCTGCTTGCTGTGGATTGTCTTAGCCTGTTGCTGTTTAAGATTGTCTCAATCCGTCTTCAGAGCAGTGCTGCCTTCCTGCTCGGCTGGCACAGCAGAGCTGAGGGTATGTCCACATTGCAATCACAGGGTTTAGTGGCCATTCATGCAGATATACGAGATACGCATGCTAATTTTAAATATAGCTAGTACTGGAGCATGATGCCGCAGCAACACAGGCTGGAATCCTGGGTAAAGACCTTTGCCGCTGCACCTTCATTGCTTTAATCACGTACCCCCATTGCAGTGTAGACGCACCCTGACAGACAACAGCTGGGGGAGCTGGGAAGGGGTTTTAATCCATGTCTACAGTATGGGGACATGGCAGCAGACTACGCTGGCATAATCCCAGAGCAGACAGATCCTACAGTGGGGGAAGGGGTTTTCCCCATCACTGTAGGAACACCGCCTTCCCAGTGACAGTAGCTAGGTCAACTTAGCTGCGTCTACACTGGGGGTTACATCAGCTTATAGCATTCAGGAGTTTTAAGCTTTATGTGTAGATCAGGTCTTAGTTACACAACCAGGAAGGAGAGGGCTATACAGGGGCCACAACACAGAGAAAATTAGAAGAGAGGCTTATTTAAAAAAAAAAAAAAAGATCTGTCAAGCTCTATTGAGCGATGTTTGGAATGTCAGGAAGCTGGGCCTTGAGGCATTTTCCCAGCTTTCCCCCGTCAGTCCCCCGGCATCGTGTCCTCCCTTCGCATCCCATCGGGTTTGCTGCAGATCCAGTAGCGCTTTGTGGAGCACCATGACGAAGACATATGCGTGGCAGGCACGTGGTGCCTCCAGGTGGCACACCTTCGTCTGCCCATTACGCTTGGTTGCAGACAGTCAGGGAACGATGCAGGCTCTTGGTTTGGCTGTTTTGCATTCGACAGGTCTCCAACTCCGACCCCACCGCCTAGGTAGCGCTTGGGATTCACTCTACTTGAATGGATACTGAGTCAGCCTTGAAAGGAGATAAAGACGGTTAGCTCAGCTTGTAAAACGTGTTGTTCTCTGAGATGGTGATTGCTCATATCCAGTTCCACACCGGCCCTTCTCTTCCCCACTGTCGGAGTAGCCGGCAAGAAGTGAACTGAGGGAGCGGCGGTCGGCAGGGGTATTTATGCGGTGCGAGCAAAGGCGCTACGTCCAGGGGCGGCCGGAGCCCGCGTGGCTGTTGACTGTAAGGCGCGAAATCATTCCGACACGATACCGTGCATTGAGCGGCGCGCGACACCTAACTTGGAATGATTGAGCAACACATGCCAGAACAAACAGTTTACAAACGGGAGTAACGACGATCGTTTTTAATGTAATGATAAATCAGCGATGACCCATTTCATACCACTGACAGACGAAGGTCATACAGAGACGTTGGGGAAAACATTACATGGCAAACAGTGTTAACTTATGTAGTTAGCACCATCCCATCTTCAGTTCTGTTATTATAGCGCTAATTATGGAGTCTAGTTTACAAATTAATTCAATACTGCATTTTGCTATCTTCGTGGAATTAGGTTTTTGAAAGGGTTTTTGTGTCCGGATAATGCGACTTGGAGATCTAGTAATTGAGTGGAATGAATGATGCAGAGGAAGGGGGCAATCCGGAGGGGTTTTCACTGGCATGGGACCAACTGGCGGGACGAAAATGCCTGCCCGTTGCCCGCTTATGCGCAGGTGGTCCTCCTGTTGCAGGTTGTACAGTAAGAAGGGAGAAGGCGACGCGCGTACCCTGAGCGACAACTTTGCCACTCTATT